>NC_052395.1:31125639-31395639 GCF_009389715.1 Phoenix dactylifera
TGATTTCTTAGGATTAGATTGATATCTAGCACACATGCATACACTAAACATGATATCAGGTCTACTTGCAGTAAGATACAATAAAGATCCTATCATACCTCTATACATCTTTTGATCTACTGACTTACCTGATTCATCTTTATCAAGTTTGCATGACGTACCCATGGGTGTGCTGATTGGCTTGTTTCCTTCCATATCAAACTTCTTGAGCATCTCTTTGATGTATTTCGCTTGACAGATGAAGATGCCTTCCTTAGATTGTTTGATTTGTAGCCCGAGGAAATAGTTCAGCTCTCCCATCATGCTCATTTCAAATTCACTCGGCATCAAGTCAGCAAATTCTTCGCAGAGGCGATTGTTAGTAGCACCGAAAATAATATCATCAACATAAATCTGCACTACTAACATTTCTTTGTTTTTCTTCTTTAAAAACAGTGTTGTATCTACATTTCCTCTAGAGAACTCATGGTCTAGTAGAAATTTGCTAAGTCTTTCATACCAAGCTCTAGGAGCTTGTTTTAGACCATAAAGTGCTTTATTTAGTTTGTAAACATGATTGGGGTATTGATGATTTTCAAAACCAGGAGGTTGTTCTACATACACCTCCTCATTAATATACCCATTCAAAAATGCACTTTTTACATCCATTTGAAATAATTTGAAGTCTTTAGAGCATGCAAATGCTAGTAACAATCTAATTGCCTCAAGTCTAGCTACAGGAGCAAAGGTTTCATCAAAGTCTATACCTTCTTCTTGATTATAGCCCTTTGCTACTAGTCTAGCCTTGTTCCTAATCACAATTCCATTTTCATCAAGTTTATTTTTATATATCCATTTGGTACCTATTATTGAATATTCAGAGGGTCATTCAACTAGGTTCCATACCTTGTTTCTAGTAAATTGGTTTAGTTCTTCTTGCATTGCATTTATCCAATTTACATCCTTTTCAGCTTCTTCTATGTGTTTAGGTTCAAAGTGTGAGACAAATGCTAGATGATTATTTAAGTTCCTAAGAGATGCTCTAGTCCTAACAGGTTGAGATGGATCATCTAAAATTAATTCCTTAGGATGCCCATGAGCATACCTCCAAGCCTTAGTCAGCCCATGATCTACAATTGCCTCTTGGCTTGTTGATGCATTTCCAATTAGTTTTTGTTCATCTTCTTGTAATGTCATCTCATCAATCTTTTCTTCAAGAATTTCTGCATCATCATCAGGAACAACTCTCTTGCTAGAAGAGATATCACTAGTATCATCAAAAACAACATGTATAGACTCTTCAATAACAAAATTTCTTTTGTTAAATACTCTATATGCTTTACTTGATATAGAATATCCCAAAAAGATACCTTCATCAGATATAGAATCAAATTTACCTAAGTTATCCTTCCCATTATTATGAATGAAACACCTACATCCAAAAACATGAAAATAGTTTACTTTGGGCTTTCTATTTTTTTAAAGTTCATAAGGTGTTTTTTTTATAATGGGTCTCAATAAAACTCTATTTAATATATGACATGATGTATTAATGGCTTCTCCCCAAAAATACTTAGAGAGGTTACTTTACATAACATGGTTCTAGCCATTTCCTCTAGGATTCTATTCTTCCTTTCTACAACTCTATTTTATTGTGGTGTCCTACGTGCAGAAAAATTATGAGTTATCTCCTTTTTACTATAAAATTCATCAAATAGATGATTTTCAAATTCCGTTCCATGGTCACTTCTAATAGCTATGACTGAAGCATCTCTAGCATTAGTTACTTCCTTATGAAATTTCTTAAATACTGAAAATGCTTGATCTTTATGAGCTAAAAATATGACCCAAGTATATCTAAAAAATCATCTACAATAACAAGACCATATTTGTTTCCATCTAGACTTGTGGTTCTAGTTGGTCCAAATAGATCCATGTATAGTAGTTCAAGAGTCTAGAGGTAGAGACACAATTTATGGATTTAAAGGAGTTCCTTGATTGTTTGCCATATTGACACGCTTCACAGATTTTATTTTTCTCAAATTTTAGTTTTGGCAAACCTATTACAGAATCTCTTTTAACTAACTTAGATATTGTATCCATACTTGCATGTCCTAATTTACGGTGTCATAACCAACTTGCATCATTCTCCTTAATATCACTAGCAACTAAGCAAAAACTGTTTTTAGCAAGATCATCTAGATCTACTACATAGACATTTCCACGTCTTATTTCTTTGAATACTAAGCTATTATCAATTGAGTTGGTTATGATGCATAAGGATTGTTTAAACAAAACATCAAAACCCTTATCACATAATTGACTTATGCTAAGTAAGTTATGTTTAAGACCATCTACTAATCGTACATTATCAACAAAGGTTGAGGAGGTGATTTGTACTTTACCTATACCAACGATGTGACCTTGGTTATTGTCTCCAAATGTCACTACACCTCCCTTCTTAGGCTCAAAGGTGAAGAATTGGTCTTTGTCACCCGTCATGTGTCTTGAGCAGCCACTATCCAAGTACCAATAGTTTTTGTCGACCTTGGCTGCAAGACACTCCTACACAAGGAAATCATACAATTTTAGGTACCCAAGTTTTCTTGGGTCCTTCATGGTTAGTAATGTTGGTTCCTTTTGGAATCCAAACCCTTTTAATTTTTTCTTTAGCTTTTCCTTTTCTATGATCACACACATTAGCTTTATGTCCTATTGTTCTACAGCAAAAACAGGTTATTTTCTTAGTTTTGCTTTTTCCTGCTTTTACAAAAAAATTACTTAGGAGCTTTTGCTTATTTTTAGGTTTATACCCTAAACCAGCTCTATTGAACACAGCTCGTTGACTATTAAGTATCATTTCTAATTTTTCAGAACTATATGTAAACTTTTCTACAAAAGGTTTGTACTTTTCAAGTTCTAGTGCCAACTTTTGTTTTTCTATTTTTAGTGCATTTAAGTCTTTTGTGAAATTATCTCTAATAGTTTGTTTATCCTTTTTAAGTTCAGAAATTTTCTTGGTTAGTTTTTCGTTATCTTTAATTAAAGTATTAGTTTTTGAATTAACATTTGCTTGCTTGTTTTAAGTTCTAAATTTTCTTTAATGATAAACTCCTTATCCTTAACTAATTTATCGTATTTATGAAGGTGAGATTGATTGGTTAGTTTTAGCTCTTTATTCTTAAGATTTATTGTCTTATATTCATCCATTAATTCATTAAACGCATCATACAATTCATCAAAGATAAAATCTAAATGTGTTTCAGATGTTACCTCATTTTCGTTTGCCATAAAATATAGGTTGGCCTTTTCTTCTTGTTCCTCATCTGATGATGATGATGATGAATCAGAGTCCGATAGGGTGGAGACGAGGACTTTCTTTTTCTTGTACTTGCTGGCCTTCTTGAGCAAAGGACAGTCCTCTCTGAAGTGTCCCGGCTTCTTACATTCGTAGCATCCGATTCCCTCATTTTCCCTTTCCTTACCTTTATCCTTGTAATAGGAACTTGAGGGACCTCTCCTTTGATGAAAGGACTTCTTTCGGTTGATGAATTTTCTGAACTTACGTACGAGAAGAGCCTCATCATCATCTCCCTCATGATCTTCTTCTTCACTGCTGCTACTGCAAGATAAATCCTTGTTAGAAGAAGTAGATTTGAGAGCTATTACCTTTTTCTTATGAGAGGATTCTTCTTCGCTGTGTTGTTTCATTGTGAGCTCGTGCGTCATTAGGGATCCAAGAAGCTCCTCAAGTGGAAGCTTGTTCAAGTCCTTGGCTTCTTAGATTGCCGTCACCTTGGCCTCCTATGACCTTGGCAAACAACGAAGAATCTTCCTGACAAGGTCACTGTTAGTATAATTTTTGCCAAGGCTTTTTAGGCCATTAACAATGTCAGTAAATCTAGTAAACATGCAAGTGATAGTTTCATTGGAATCCATCTTAAATAATTCATACTTATGAACTAATATATTTATTTTAGATTCTTTTACTTGATTTGTGCCCTCGTGGGTCACTTCAAGTCTATCCCAAATCTCTTTTGCAGAATTGCAAGTAGAGACTCTATTGAATTCATTTCGGTCTAAAGCACAATAAAACACATTCATTGCTTTGGCATTTAGTTGTGCCTTCCTTATATCATTGTCATCCCAATTCTTTTCAAGTTTGGGTATTGTAACACCCTCTACAAAAATTGATGGGATGTATGGTCCATTAAGTATGGTGGTCCATATCTCATAGTCTTGTGCTTGGATAAATATTCTCATCCTAGCCTTCCAATATGAGTAGTCGGATCCATTGAAGAATGGTGGTCTATGGGTGGACTGGCCCTCAATATGAGAAGATCCAAATGGGGTTGTCATTTTGATCTTTTACTCTTTTGGTAAAAGAGTTCCGGCTCTGATACCACTTGTTGCCCAGATAGACAACCCAAGAGAGGGGGTGAATTGGGTTTTAAAATAATTATTGCAATTAAAAAACTTTGTGAGTAACTAATTAAAACTTTTGCGAGTGGATTAATTAGTTGCTATATGCAGTGGATGAAGGAAAAGGAAGAGACAATGAAACAATCACAAACACAAGCAATTTTATAGTGGTTCGGAGCTAACCCTTGCTCCTGCGTCCACTCTCCAAGCCTCACTTGGGAGTTCACTATAATCCCTCGGATTACAGCCGGTTGTTTTACAAGTTTACAACCCAACTTGTTGTTTTACGAGATCACAACGAACTCGGTCGGTTTTCACAGGCTCACCGACTAGAACCACCCGATTGTTTTTCCGGGATCACAATCAAACCTTTACACGGTTGGTTTTAACCTTGGCTCACCAACAAACCTTAACACCCTTGATTCAATCCCCTGATTGAATCAAGTAAGTAACAAATAGTTTGACACAAACAAAAAGGAAGCTTCTCAAAAGCGTATTTAAACAATTTAAGCAAGGAAGAGTAAGAAGCCCTCAAACTGATTTTGGAGATGGAACACGGTTCACAAATATTCATTTTTGACCTAAAAAATTTTTGGTCGATTCTGTTTGAAACAAAGACAGCAGGCAGGCAGACACTTCTTCTTGAATTTGATGTAGACTTGCTGTCAGGAGGAGAGCCTTGAATGTGAGAAAGACAGTTGGAGAGTCGACTTCAATGCACTTCTTCCTTCTTTTTCGTGTAATCACTCTAGGGAGCTTTTGGTTGGTGGAAATCCCTTTAGCTTTGAATGGAGTCTCTCTTTCTTACTCTATTACTGTTCACTCAGGCTATTTAAACCATTCCCAAAGAAAAATAGCCGTTAGACACAGATTCAAGGTCGTTCTGCACATTCTGCAACTCCTGACAAAATGCCCGTTGGGATCGGAGTCGACTCGCTCGATCAGGAGTCGACTCGAGTGTTGCTGGAGTCGACTCATGCTTTACTGGAGACGACTCGGCCACTGTTCAAAATTTGAAATCGAGTGCTGTCCCGTTCTGGAGTCGACTCGGCTGAACCTGGGGTCGACTCGCCAATTGTCCGGAGATGACTTTCCCTTCTGGAGACGACTCGATCTTCAGGGCTTCAAAACTCATCCTCTCGATTTTACTTCCTCGAGTCGACTCGGATTTCCTTGGAGTCGACTCGGCTCTCAGAGCCGGAAAGACAGGTCTTCTGTCTTTGAATTTGAACTGTCTCGGAGTCGACTCGGACTTTACGGGAGTCGACTCGGCTCTCAGACATGAAATACCGATCTTCTGTCTTTGGAGTTGAACTGCCTCGGAGTCGACTCAGACTTTGCGGGAGTCGACTCGGCTCTCAGACACCGAAGTATCGATCTTCTGTCTTTGGAGTTGAACTGCCTTGGAGTCGACTCGGCTCTCAGACATCGAAGTTGGCTCTCTGACTTTTAGCCTTGCATTTCTCTGGGAGTCGACTCTTGCTTCCTTAGGAGTCGACCTGCTAACCGTCGGAGTCGACTCGAGTTCTTCGGAAGTCGACTCGGCTCTCAGAGTCCAAAATGGCTTCTCTGTCTTTCTGTCTGTTACTCCATGGAGTCGACTCGTACTTTGCTGGAGTCGACTCGGCAAGCATCGGAGTCGACTCGAATTCTTCAGGAGTCGACTCATTGACAGGTTCTGAGATGAATCTTTCTGTCCGGCTGTCTGTTCTCAGTCGGAGTCGACTCGTAATGTGCAGGAATCGACTCGAGATTCAGACTTTGATTCAAATTGATTTCCATACTTATCCAAAGTGTATTGAACCAAAGCTTGAGACACTTAAACATAAATTCACAAATATTTGACTGAAACATTAGATTGAATTCATTAGTATAACATAAGATATACTCAAATGCTTTGAGCTCATCAAAATCAAATAGGGTTATAATCAATCACTCCACATAGTCACTCGGGTAACCAACAAGGAGGATGTAGTCGTATAGGTCATGGCAGTCGAGGACGACCGTGCTGTAATTACTGCAATTATTTAGTCACACATGTGACATTTGTTACAAATTCCATGGTTGCCCAAACCACCGTGGAGGAACCAAAACTCCTACTCCTGCTACAAATCATATTGCTAATAGTGAAAATCCTCTTGGCTTATCTATTGTGCCCCAGCTCATGCTAGAGCAATATGTACAATTGCTATCCATATTAAACATTGACAAAACTACCACTTCCATCAATATGATAGGTATTCCTTCCAACTCACAACCTGTGACATGGGTAATTGACACAGATGCTTCTAAGGTTACCAAATCTAATAATTTTCTTTATCACTTGAACCTTTTCCAACTCGTCAATCCATTAAACTATCTACTGGAGATACGGTTCAAATAACCCAAAAAGGAATCATTAAAATGTCCCATTCTCTTAAGTTAAAAAAACTTCTTTGCCCACCCACTTTTAATTTAAATTTATTATCCATTAGAAAGTTTACTAAAAATACATAATCGTATTGCTAATTTTTTTCTAACTTTTGTGTGCTTCAGAACTTGTCAACGAGGAAGCCGATTGGTTCGGATAAAGAAAAGGATGGTCTTTACTACTACAAGGGTCCAGTTTCTTCTACTTCTATAGCTTATTGTACCCAGTTAAGTTTTAGGCATAATCATTTGGGTCATCCGTCGACTCCAAGATTAAAGATTTTAGCCCAAGATATTTCTATTCCTCTTTCTATTTTTCAAAATAAAATAAATTTTTGTACTGTTTGTCCTCTAGCCAAAAAAACTAGAATTTCTTTTTATACAAATACTTTTGTTATTTGCTTCATTTTTGAACTTATTCATATTGATATTCGGGGAGGTTATTCTATTCTATCTCATACTAGGGCACGTTATTTTTTAACAATTATAGATGACTTTTCACGTTGCACATAAACTTTTCTCATGTGATTCAAACATGAAACATTTTATTTGCTTAAAAAATTTATTGCGCTTGAAGACAACCAATTTTTTTGTAAAATTAAAATAGTTAGAAGTGATAATGGGATGGAATTTATGGATCATCAATTGCAAACCTATCTTGATTCATTAGAAATTATTCATCAAACATCTTATGTTGGCACGCCACAATAAAATAGTATAGTAGAGCGCAAATATAGACATCCCTTTGAAGTAGCCTGAGCATTACATTTTGAAACCAACCTGCTAATCCAATTTTGGGGTGAGTGTATTTTAACTGCTGCTTATCTTATTAACCGACTTCCTTCTCCTATTTTAGGTGTTAATTCTCCTCATGAAATACTTTTTGATTAAAAAAACTCTCTTATCACCATTTACGTACCTTCGGATGTCTTTGGTTTGCTCATATCCAAGCCAAAAATAAATTTGGACCTCGTGTACATAAGTGCATTTTAATTTTTAGGATATCTCTATGTCCAAAAAGGCTACCACATGTATGATCTACTTGAGAAAAAAATATTCACTAGTAGGGATGTTGTTTATCATGAATCAATTTTTTCATTTGCCAACACATCTCTCATTTTTCTTTCTTTCCAATCACCAATTCTTCCTCACATTACTGATAATGGTGATGAACCCATTCTCTCCACTTCTAATCAAAATTCCATCAAACCAGTTGATCTTTCTGAAACATCTGTCGATCTACCTCCAAGGCGCTCTACAAGGATCCGACATCCTCCTCAATTACTTTAAAATTTTTAGTGCTCTTAGGTTTCATCCTTTTTTGCCCATACCAAAACAATCTTGTGGTAGGTACTAAGTATCCACTCCAAAATTATCTTATCTTTGATAAATTCTCAAACTCTCACTATTCTTTTCTAGCTTTTATTTTCTCTTCTTTGGAGCTCAAGTTCTTTTCCTCGGCAATGAAAAATGCTCACTAGCGTGATGCTACGGCCAATGAAATTAAGGCCTTAGAGTTTAATGACACTTGGACCATGATGCTACTTCTACCAAGCAAACATGTTATCGGTTGCAAATGGGTATATAAGATCAAATATAAGAGTGATGGTAGTATTGAACAGTATAAAGCAAGGCTTGTTGTTAAAGGTTACACTCAAGTTAAAGGCCTAAATTGCTATGAAACATTCGCTCCTGTCGCCAAATTGGTCTTGGTTCATTGTCTTATTGTAATTGCAGCCACCAAACAATGACATCTGTACTGGTTTGATGTTAATAATGCCTTCCTCCACTACAAGAAACTTGGACATTAGCGACGCTTTTTTTGGCTTTTAGCGATGCTTTTAAGCATCGGTAGAAACACTCCCGACGCTTTCCAAAGCGTCGGTAAAGCGTCGCCTATGCTACAGTGGAAAAAAAATTTTCCGACGCTTTTAAAAGCGTCGCTAATTCCTCTTTTCCGACGCTTTAAAGCGTCGTGAATTACGATTTACTAAGAAAATTACCATTTGCGGCCTGCATCTTCTCCTCCATTCAGAAATACAAACAACCTCCCCGATCGGTACCTTCATTCCATCCGTGCGGAGTGGTTGGGTTTGGCTATATAAACAGTTTTTTTTTTCAGATCGGCCGATGTGGGACTAAAATGAGGTGATTTTTTGGCTTCCGACGACGCTTTTAACGACGCTTTTAAGCGTCGTTATTTAACAACGCTAAAAAGCGTCCTTAAAAGTGTCGTCAATTACATATTAACTTCGACGACGCTTTTAAGCATCGTCATTAGCCGACGCTTTTAAAAAGCGTCGGCAAATGTTGACGGGGAAAAATTTTTGCCGATGCTTGGAATAAGCGTCGACAAATAAGAGTCGGTAATTTTCTTTTTTTGTGTAGTGCTCTATGATGATTTACATTAAGAGGTTTACATGCAACTACCACCAGATTTTTTTCGAAAGGGAAAGAAAGAAGAAGAATTAGTATGTCGCCCCAACAAATTCTTATATGGTTTTAAATAAGCCTTTTGTAACTAATTTTCCAAATTCTCTACTGCACTACTTCAGGCTAGTTTCACTCAATCAATTGCCAATTATTCACTCTTTACCCTCAAATCCAAGGGCAACATCACCATTGTGTTTGTTTATGCTGATGATGTACTCATTATGGCAGTGAACCTTCTTCTATTGCTTCTACTAAATCATTCCTCCAAGATCAATTTCAAATTAAAGATCTTGACAAACTTAAATACTTCCTAGGCATTGAAGTTGCACGCTCCAGTAAAAATATTTTTCTCTCTAAATAAAATTATATCTTAGATATTCTTGAAGAAGCAGTTGTTCTAGGTGCTAAACCAGCACACACTCTGATAGAGCAAAATTTAAAGTTATTACCTAAGTTGACGAACATTTGCTTGATCCTAGATTATACAGACACTTGGTAGATCGTTTGATCTACCTCACAATCACTCGTCCAAACATTACCTTTGTTGTCAATATCTTCTTAGTCACAATTACCACCTTTAACCTACGTCTCTCTATTGTGAACACTTAAAATTGCTGCAAACCTTGTATTTTATGAGCAGACAAAACATATCAAAATAGATTGTCGTGTCATTCGGAAAAAATTACAGGCAGGCGCAATCCAAACCAAGTTCCTTCGATGTAACAACCAACATACTGATATTTTTACTAAGGCTTTGGTTCGTGGTCAGTTTTCTTATCTGTTATGCAAGTTGGGTGTTACGGATCCACACACACTAACTTGAGAGAGGGTATTACAACTTAGAATTATGCACGATCTTACCTATTATAGTATATACGATATTGGATACTACAACTGCCACATATTACATGCATAATTTTGATATGACATCTTGCCATATTGAATGCATAATCTTGGTATGATATCTCAGATCAATCTCCAAAAATCATAGAATATGATTATCGATATTCAAAATTAGTATTTGTATCGAATTATAGAATTTTACTATTGTATTAAACTATATTTGATCTCTAGTATTTTTCTCGTAATCGTGAAATTTTGTTATTGTATTCTAGTACATCTGGAGGCTCAACTTATATATAAAGTACATCAGTATTATAAACAAAGCAATTCAAATCATATATTCAACATAATTTTTTTATACTCCTCGCACGTACGCTGGTACTCTCTCATCGTCTCCCTCTCGTCAAATTTTTGCTGCCGCTGGCATTGCTGCTTGGAGAGCCCGAGCTCTGGGTCTCTTTTCTCATAAGAAAGGACAATGGTGGTGGAGATCGAGAAGGGAGTGACAGAAGAGGAGGATAAGTTAGAGGGTTTGTGGTTCCGTCGTTTGGATTTTTTAAACGGTGTACATACGGTGGGTAGCTAATGGAAAGGGGCTGAGATGTTGGTTCGCCGCACCCATCCATAGTAGAGAGAGAAAAGGTGGCTACGCGGCAACCATGCAGGCTGAAACGTTGCCTCCGACGTCCTTTCACTTGTCCTGCTATCAGTTCCCTACCTTGGTGGGATGTGGCAACTAGATAGTGCTGCAACGTACGTGCGACAAGCTAAAGGCAAAAGCTCACACGCGTGTAGGCGTAGGACACCATGCAACGTCACACGTGTACGTAGAGACCTTTTGCTGGACTCGGTGAAACGGATCGTTTGGGACGTAACGGACTGATGCGGCCCACCGAAGCCACAACCCACCCTACGTCCGCTACAGTAACACGTGGACGTCTCGGCGTACAGCTCGTCGGAGAAGAGAGCTCCACGCGTACAAGCCTCCTGCTCCGACTTCGCTTAGCAAATCATCGATGAGCTCGTGATCAAACGTCCGGACGTGGCGATCCGTTTTGTCCACCACCGGATCCTGCATCCACGTAGCCATGCAGGCGTGGCCCAGCTGCCACGTTACTCCACTCCCTCAAGACCCACCACCTTTTCTCTCTATAAATGGAGACCCCCAGCTCCACCACTCCTCATCGTCCCAATTACGCTTTCCCCTCTCTGAGTGAGTAACTAGGAATAGCCAGCCATGACGACCAAACTAAGAGTTTTCATTCCTTTTCTTCTTGTTCTTTCCATCCTTCTCGTCTCTGCCACCTTGGCTCTCTCCACTACCGAGGATCCCGAGCGGCAGATTGAGCGGTGCAAGCAGGAGTGCCGGGAGAGTCGACAAGGTGAGCAACAAGAGAGACAATGCGTGCGCCAGTGCGAGGAGCAAGAAGAGAAGAGGCAGCAAGGCGAGGAGACAGGCAAAGAAGGACGTAAAGGAGAGGATCCCGAGAAGCGGCTAGAGGAATGCCGGAGGGAGTGCCGGGAGCAAGCAGAGGGGAGGGAGCAGAGAGAGTGCGAGAAGCGGTGCGAGGAGGAGTGTAAGGAGCATCGTGGAGAAAACAAGGAGGAAGAAAAGAGGGAGGAAGAAAAGGGGGAGAAGAGGAGAGGGAGCGATCCTTTCTTCTTCGATGAGGAGAGCTTCCTGCATCAGGTCAGGACCGAGCACGGCCATGTTAGGGTCCTCAGAAACTTCTTGGAGAGATCCAAGCTTTTGCTCGGGGTCGCCAACTATCGTGTTGCCATCCTCGAGGCCAATCCAAACACATTTGTTCTCCCCAGCCACTGGGACGCAGAGGCCCTTCTCTTCGTTGCCAGGGGTATAGCAGTCTAGCATTCGCTCTTGTATCTATTTAAGTTTATTGTTTTATTTTTTCTCCTCCCACCACTCGAAATAGGCTACTGATATGTATTTATATGTGATGATCTGTAGGAAATGGACTTATAACTCGCCAGTGTCAAGATAATAAGGAGACGCAAGAGCTTCGCCGGGGACATATCATAAGGGTGCGTGCAGGAACAATCGTGTCTTTCGTGAACAAAGACAGGAACGAGAAGCTCGTTATAGTCATGCTCTTCCAAACCGTCGCGACTCCTGGCATGCTTGAGGTCCCTCGCATACACCTATAGCTCACACCTCTTAGTCATTTGTCTTCTAATTTACTCATTTCTCTATTGTTACCGACCATCGACCTTTGTGACCGTGCAGGCGTTCGTTGGTGCCGGTGGACGAAACCCCGAGTCATTTTACCGGAGCTTCAGCAAGCCAGTCTTAAGAGCTGCCTTTAATGTATAATAGAATGTTTCCCTTTCTCTCATTCTGTTCTTATACATGTAGTCGTCTGCTTAATTATCCATGTTCTTAACGTCTGAGTGAATCATTCTCGGTCCATGTATCAGACAGGAGTAGACAAGCTGGAGAGGCTCTTCGGAAGGCAGAAGAAGGGAGCCATGATAGAGGCAAGCCAGGAGCAGATCAGGGAGCTGAGCCGCCGCGCTGGCTCCGAGGGTCTGCCTCGGCCCTTCGGTGAATCGAGGAGGCCGTTCAATCTGCTTGACAAGCGCCCTTCCCACTCAAACCGCCATGGAGAGCTAAGGGAGGCCGATGGCGACGACTACCCGGAGCTCAGGGACCTCAACATCCAAGTCTCCCACGCTAGTATCAACAAAGTACTTAGGCTTTCCTTCTCCCTCCCTCTTCTCACCATCTCTTGTTCTTATGAGGTTATCAAGATAAAATTTAAATGGTGTCTGTTTGGCAGGGATCCATGATGTCACCTAACTATAACACGGAGGCAACCACGATTTCCATTGTGGTAGGAGGCAACGGCCAGGTCCAGATAGTGCGCCCACGTGTTTCTGGACAACAGGAGGAAGGACGAGGCCGCGAGGAAGAGGAAGGACGAGGCCGCGAGGAAGAGGAAGGACGAGGTCAGCAGGAAGGCAAGGAGGAGGAGGAGCAACGACAGCGACGTCAGCGCTACCAAAGAGTCGAATCCGAGGTATCACGTAGCACGACCTACATCGTTCCTGCGGGCCACCCATCCGTCGCCGTCTCTTCGCGCAACGAGCGTCTTGAGGTCCTGTGCTTCGAAATCAACGCCATGAACAACCGGAGGACCTGGCTTGCAGGTATCTTCCATAGACTTTTAGTTTAACTTAAACTACTGAAATGGCTTGTTGCTAGCCCATTACAACTTGTAATTAAGTGTTTTTCTTGTTTATTTGAGCAAATATGCAATTAGCCTTCTATATGATTTCTTATGGTGGATTGCAGGGAGCAACAACATATTGAAGCAGATGGATAGGATGACCAAGGAGCTAGCCTTCGATCAGCCGGCGAGGGAGGTGGACGAGGTCTTGAATGCCCCAAGGGAGGAGGTTTTCATGGCGGGCCCACAGGAACGCGAGCGGGAGAGCGAGGGAGGGGAAGGCCGCGATGGTCCACTGGAATCTATCCTGGAATTTGCCGGCTTCTGAGATGGAACAAAGGGAAAGTTAAAAGAGTTGTGGAGACCAGAGACCAGAGTGAGGGAATATATATGCATGTATGAGAGTTCTACGGGTAGTACGTAGTAGGACTGTAGGAGTGATGTAAATCCTGCGGAATAAGCACTTTTAAGGTGCCCTGGAATAAAAGACTTCCCTTTTAGCATTTATTTTGGCGTTCAACTTAAGAACCACTTCTATTTGGTAGCTAATTAATGCACTGCTTTGCCATTAAAGTTACTAGCAATTCATCATGCATGTGATGTTCCAAGGAGCACAAGCGCAAGAACATGATCGATGGTCAACTAATAACAATTACTTCCCATAGGCTGCAGAAACTCCTTTTGGGGCAAGAGGCCTCAGCTCTCCGAATCGAAGCTTTGATGGGACAGAGCCATGCAACTAATGCATTGGAGAAGATGGGGCCTCAATTGCACCCACCTTGAGACTTCACATGTGAAGCTTTTTTGGTTATCTAGAGGCTTTATAACCACGGGAAGATGGCCCTTTCTAATGCTTTCCACTCTATCGGTCATGTAGCTCTTTGACTTCAGTCAGCCATTTCTTTTGGCGGATAATCAGGTAATGGGCACTGAGGAGGGCAACGAGACGCTACAGAAAAATCAAGTATTGCTGAATACTTTCTAAAGTATTGCAGAAGCATTTATGCTACCGTTGAAAACCAACTTCGATATTTATGCTTGTGACGGAGATGAGTTAAATTTCAAAAGACCTTGCATGTCAGCCATTTTTTTCTAAGAAGATTTTTCTTTTCTTGGGAGAGATTGAACTATGAGATATGAAACCATGAGATTGGTGTGTAAGAACAATTAAAATGTTTGATCAATAATTTCCAATAAACTGACAAAAAGTTCAGGATAAAATTGCTATTAGTAGGGGTAATCACTCACATACACAGGATCGATGATCTAATAACCATGCAAAATCACAAGTTATAGATAAGAGAATGTACCTTGTATCATGGATCCGACGCCGGCTAATTCTTCTTAATTTGTGCTGTCCCACTCTTGTACCAGAGTTGAAGCTGAAGCATGGCCTACCAGAGACCGTGTGATCGATGTATAGGTGTTCTCTCTTTCACTCTTGGACTTGAATAAGGAGATTGATGAGCATCCATTTAGTGTCTACTTTTCATGAATAGAGACGGACCGGGGTCCTGTACCTCCATATGTTACTGGACCTCCCATTATAATCTAAGTACTAACACTATTCCATCTCCTTGCATATGTAACTAGGAATAATGTCTTATCATGATTGGAAAACCTTTTTTTTTAAAAAAAAAAAACAAAGTTCTATGAAGATCCTAGTTATGATAATTTAGATCATATTGGAAAGTAAGTCTAACAAAAGTTCCACCCATTACCTTGTAGAGAATTATAGAAGGTTTGATTTTTTTCTCTCTCTATTAAATTGTTCTGTTGCAGACCTGCCTTCCTGGTCTAGGTTTTTACGCAAACAATTTATTCATTGTTCTTTCCTCAATTTTCAGCATAATCTTGTGCATGATTTTCTAAAGCATAGACATGATCAGCAGTTGAACTTCCCAATGCTCCATTGGCTTCAGATTAGAAAAGTGAAAAATATCCTGTACTCTAAATCTTTCCTAGATTTCAACAGTCTCTTTGAACCTTAATTTGTAGTTACAGTTGGGACCAAAAATTTCTGCAAAAGATGGAGGGAGAGAGAGGGAGAGAGAGAGAGAGAGGAGAAGATGGCATGAGGGAGAAGATGGTGGGAAGGGAGGGGGGAGAGAGAAGAGAGCCAGCATTGAGATGGGCAGATTGGATAGGGGAACAGGGTAAATAGCTGCAAAATCTAGCCGAAAGCAAATGGAGGGGTAAACACAATCAATGGAATCAGGCGTAGATATGGAAGATAGTATCTTTAAGAAAGAAACCTGGTGAGCCGGAGGGTAGATACGAAAGAATCTAGGGTTGGTTTTGGCTCTACCGGTACAAGCCCGAGAGGAGTCTGACAGGTTAGTATGGATACCATCAGGCTGGAGGCGGGTATGAGCTAGGGATATTCATGCTTTGTACAGTAGAAAGTCAGTTCGGCAGATTGAGGGAGGATGGATTTGGAGGATGCGGGTTCACCCGCGTGTGACACTCGTCATCTGGAAGGTGGCATGTGGGTGCCTACCAACTAGAAGTTTGCTAGCTCAACGAGAAGCGTAGGTCATCCAGTTTTGTGATGTGTGTGCGGAGATTGAGGAGACTATTGATCATGTTTTTTTGCAATGCCCAAGATGAGAGAAATTAATATGGAGTAGATCACTTGCACCCTTGCCCCAGACAATGGAGTCGGCATAGGATTTGATCCATTTGCTGAGAGTTTCTATGTGGAGTTTCAGATTCTGGAAGGGTGGGATCTTTAGAGCATACTTGGCTTATCATATTTGGCTGATCAGAAATGCCGGCATATTTGAGGGATAGGAGGTCGTCTCCGAGGCTGGTAGTGGATAGAGCTATATTACAGGCAGGGAAGGTTACCGCAGCTACCGTGTTGTTCTCTACTGAGATGGCCAAAGACATCTGAGGCACTCTTTCTGCTGTCGTTGTGCCTAGGTTCGCCCTTATTTTTTGGGTGCCCCCACCTCTTGGTCATCTCAAAGTGAACTTCGATAGTAGTATGTCGGTAGATGGTGTATCTGAAGGTGTCGGATTTGTGATCAGAGATTCTTTTGGCAGGCTGGTAGCAACCGGGGGTCGGCACATGCCTGGGCTCACTGTTGTACGGGCAGAGCTTCGGGCTGTATGGGAGGAATTGTCATATGCGAGGAGGTTCCTTGGAGCTGAGTGAGTGTATCTCGAGGGGGATTATTCTATGGTGATTGACTGGATCTGAGGTGTGGATAGGTATGGTGATGGCTATCCTCTCATTAGAGAGATCCGAAGGCTGGTTCAGAAGATGGGCGGCTTGCAAGCAGTACATGTGTTTCGAAAGGCGAACAGGACAACAGACTAGGTCGCCTTCTTCATCGCCCAGTATTTCGGAGATTTTCTCTAGACATCTACAGGAGACATTCCCTCTTCCTTTTACTCTTTACTTTTTCATGATTTAGCAGGATGTACTTACGTTAGAGCTATATAAATTGCCGCTTTTACCAAAAAAAAAAAAAGAATCTAGGCGATCCGTTCTCATATGATATGGCTGGTAGGGATAAAAATAGAACAGATAATATTTATCTAAGTTTATTTTCATATCCTAATTTATAATAATATAAATAAAAATTTGAACGTCCAATTAATATCCATATATATATATATATATTCATAAAAAATAGATATAGATATGAATAGACAAATATTCCATCCAAATCCGAATATTTAATTCTATTTAATTTTATAACAATTATAAAATTTTGAAAAATAAATAATTATATTAATTTGATTTACCATGCACTTAGTAATTTCTTTGATTTTATGGTTATAAATTTTAATTATTTGACTTATATCTATATTTGTAACCATATTTCTGGTATTTGATTTGCATATGTATCCATTTTAAACAAATATATAAGTATAATTTTTTGTTTCTAACTAATATTTATATCTATATTTGTATTCGCCAAATAAAATAAATACATATATAGATATATTGACATAGTGATATTTGATCCGTATTCAATTTAATTTCAGCCCTAGTGGCCGTGATACATGGGACAGCTTAAACTTGAATAAAAAGATGAGGACTTCTTTTAGGATCCAAAACAAAAAATAGGTAGCTAATAATAGGATTAATGCAAGTGAAGACAACTCTGGTTTTGCTCTCCAACGTGATCTCAATATCTAGGATCTAACATCAGATCCAAAGATTGATGCGGCCAAATATCAAATAACCAGATACAAACTTTGATAATAAATTACCAAAATATTTACAAAATTTTCATGGAACTTCTTCATTAAAAGAACAACTCTAAAATATAGCTGGGTCAATATTTACTATTAGGTGAAAATCAATTAAAATGTTTAAAATAAATAATATTATGAATATGCATATTATAAAAAAATGTATTAGATATGCTTTATCTATTTTGATCGTCTTGTATTATAATCAGTATTTAGATGAATCCACATGCGCGTATTTCTTAGTGTAAATAAGTTGATGAAAAAAAAAATCATGGAATCGGCAGCAAATAACGGTAGCAACCCAAGGGGGCCCACCAAGGCCCACATGGTATGCGTCTCGTTAGGTTGGGCCGCCGGGCCGCTGGATTCGCTTGTTCTCGTTCCTCAAGTGGATTCGAAGGGTCCCTGGGTGCCCTCGTCTTTCTTCCCTGCAAATCTCTCCGCACACCGCTCGGCTTGCGGCGATGGAGTGCGTGTTCGGGCTCGTCGGCGACGGCTTCGCCTTGATCGCGGCGGACACATCCGCCGTCCACTCGATCCTGGTCCACAAATCCAACGAGGACAAGGTCATGATCCTCGACTCCCACAAGCTCCTCGGCGCCTCCGGCGAGGGCGGCGACCGGTTCGTTCGTTCGTTCCTTCCTTCCTTCCTCCCCTGACATGTTTGACTTGATCTTGTCCGTTCATTCCTCAATCGATGGCTCTGATGGTGGATGGCAGGGTGCAGTTCACGGAGTACATCCAGAAGAACGTCCACCTCTACCAGTTCCGGAACGGCATCCCACTCACGACCGCCGCCACCGCCAACTTCACCCGTGGCGAGCTCGCCATCGCCCTCCGGAAGGTAGGCCACTCGCTCTCTTTCCCCTTTCTATAGGGTTTCTTTCTTTTGTAATCTGTCGAACATTTGGGGTTTTGGGTCCTTCTCTTGATGGGAGTCGGTTATCTGGGACTTTAGTGTAGTCGTATGTAGTTAAGCTCGAATTCTAGGGTTTGATTTCGGTAGACGTGGTAGTGTTATTACTTAAATTATTTGGGAGGAATATCTGACAAAGTTATGAATTTAAGCTTGCTTCTCTTTTGTGCAGTCTACTTGTTGTTAAACAAAAATGATTATATTTTGGGAAGCAATTATCTGACGCATAATTAATTGAACATTAGCGTGGTTAATTTCATGTATTTTATGATTGAAAAGGAGAAATTGATGTTGTTAGATATCAAAATGCTTGGTTTTGCTGTTGATGTGCATTTAGGATCTCAACTTTTGAGATACATAGTTGGGTTTTTTTTTCTGAAAGTAAGTGTTTACTAGCAGACTGAAAATACTAAAGACAAACTCTGGTGACTTGTTAATGGGATGAAGTGAGATAATGAAAATTGAATGGATGCCTGTCTAACTCCTGTTGATGGAATCGGATAGTTAGAAAGAGTTTGCTAGAGAAAAGTTGTGATCTAGACTCTCTATTTTTTTAATCATGGTTTCTGGGCCATATTGTGGAGATTTTTGGTTTTGATTCATCAAATGTTTCTTAGCTTGTGCATGTTCTTATTTCCTTGTGACTGTGCACCGTGTAGTGGTGATGCAATGAGATGACATATAGAAAACATCATGGTTCATGTATCGCAGCTTAACAATTGGATTGGAAAGTAACTTCTATTTCTTCACAATATCTTTATGGCTAATAGAAAAACTTTGATCATTTTTCAAGGCATGATATTGTGAAATATAGAAAAGGTTAATCATTTTGGCATAATTATTTTGTTCATAGTCACAAGTGATGAGGTTTTGCTATGACTAAGGGCTCGTTTGGTTTGCGGAAAGTATTTTTTCCTAAGAATATGATTCCTGAAAAGTAGATTCTTGGAAAGAGGATGCCTGGAAAAGTACTTTTGGCATGTTTGGTTGACAATGGGAAAGTGACAGATTTCCAGAGCGCTTATATTTGGTTGACCATCCACTTTCTTGGGAAAGTTATGTGTAATTCCTATTATACCCTTAATAAAAATTAGGTCTTTAATGCCTCTTTAATGCTGAAGGACTTTTTTAGGAAAAAATAAAAATGCGATACTCTAGTCCCTTGACAAGTAGCTTTGCCAACATCAAATTTGGATCTAGCACGAGTTATGATTGGTAATTACAACAAAATTGCCTACCTGAAATCCTCAAGTCTCACTCTAGCGAAAACTATTTGCTACCAATGAAGTTTAAAATGCGATGCATCTCGCCGTTCTCTTTCTCTTGAAGGAAAAGGAAGAACTATATGCTATCCTCACCATTTGTTGATATTTCTGTGAACAAAGTATAACTTATCCTTTATTACATACTAGTCTGTTGAATGATTTCTGAAAACTGAGGTTCTGGTCATCTCAACATGGTCACATGAATACTCATATGCTGGATGAAGCATCTTCACACTTCATGTTAGAAGCCACCATAGTTAAATCTTTGGCCTGACAGCCATTCTTAATGTGTTAAGAATGTCAACTATGGTTCGCTGCATCATTGAAGGTAGCAAGTCATTATAAGTCAAATATGTTGCTGGCTGCAAGCACATATATTCTCCCCAAAACGTCCATTGACCTACCCAAATCATGATGATAGTGATCAATAATAATTCATGAAGAGAAGGATATTAATAACCATTGTTATCCATTAAACTAACCATCCAAATTCATACAAGTAAGCACCTAGCAATATACGAAACAAGAAACAACATACAGAAAGTGCAAAACATAAACTTGTAGTTGATCCAAAAGCAGTGTTTGCATCCATTGTTATCAATAAGGCCTATACCAAAAAGCTACCCAATACATAATATCCCTAAAAGATACACAAACCCTACCCAACTTAGCTACATCCCACTTTGAAACTCTGAGCAAAGAGTTAAAACATATGCCCTTCTATAGTCATCTGGAAGACTGAAAAAGTAATCAGTCTCCAGTGGGTCCATTGCAATTTTTCTGCCCACCTTAAGAATCTCAGATTGAGAAAGACCCTGCACCTTCATCACCTCAGAGACCACTGTCATTTTTCTATCTGCAATCTCAGACTCGTGCTTAAAACATTGAGCCAATTTCTCAATATGATCTCCAGCAGCTGCCATCATGCCTACTACCTTAGTCATCTCAGATGTAAGATCTCTCACAACCTCAAGGGCCTCATGCCTAGCTTTCTTAGCTCTGGTTGGCCTACTTGGACCTGCAACTTCAGTATTAGTAGCTGTCTAGGGAGTATTCATATTGACATTCTGACCAACAAAATTGCTATTTGCTTCTTGGCTCTCATTGATAGCTGGTGATGTGTACGGATACTGTTGCTCCTCCATCTCTATTTCTTCAACAGCATCTACAGGTGCTTCAGCTCCCATTCCGGTAGCACGATCCCTTCCAAAGATATTAGTCAAGTCGTCAAAATGAGGAAAAGGCTTGTTCCTCATACCTTAAGCATTTGGGTAACTCTGCATTAAAAAAAAACGAAAAAAAGTAACACAACATGTATGAAAGGTATTCATAGAAAAAATAAACAAATTTATAATGCCAATTTACCTTAACCCATTCCTTGAAAGTATCCTTCTCACAGGTCACACACTTGTTGATGTCATCCCACCCAAATCCACTGCAGTTAGGTTCCAACATCTCTGCAATAGCATTGTGTTGTTTCTTCAAGAGCTTGACCTGAGACTCGATATGTGGTGTTGCTTTCAGTCCACACCCAGGAAGCTTCTCTTCTATTAGTCCACAACCAATTGCTGCAAATACCCACTCCTAAAAGTCCCATTATCGCCCCTCCAACCTCCTCGGGTTACCAACTCAACCAATGCCTCAACAAGCTTTGCATCCTCCACATAACTCCATTTTCTGTTGCACTTTGTTCTCTTGTTTCCTGTTGATGCTTCTCTAGCTATTGAGGTGCTCATATCTACATTCACAATCTCATATATTAAAGATATACATTCACAATCTACAATGTATAATAGTTATACATTCACAATCTCACGATATGATCTTACATTTGCATTATCTAAATGAATGGATACAAGGGAACTGTTAAGTAAGAATTTGACATAACACAAGATTATAACATAGCAAGGAAAATATTAAACAAGGATTACAGCATAACACATAATGTTCATACAAATGTTAAGAGCCCCAAATATTAAACACAACAAAGATCACAATTTTTTCTCAAATTCTATTATGCTGCCACTCTTCAAACATTTCGGCAGCAAGATTAGCCCTGAATGCATTCCAAGATGCAGATGACTCAATATACTCAATATAACCACCCTGCTCCTGTGGAAAATTGCCATGAGAGCACTCCTCATTGTACAAAGCCTCAATAGGATCTACAGACATCTCTTTTCTAATGTAGTTGTGCAGCAAACAACATACATAAATGATCCTACACATTGTCTTAATAGGGTACCAAGTATTGCTCCTAAGGATTGCCCATCGCATCTTTAATAGGCCAAAACATCTCTCAATTATATTCCTAGCTTTTGAGTGCCTCATGTTATAGAGCTCCTCTGGTGTAGTGGGTTGATGACCATGTCTCCACTCATTGAGGTGATATCTTTGACCTCTAAATGGAGTTAAGAAACCTTCAGAATTTGTGTACCCAGCATCGCATAGGTAGTAATAGCCTACTCATTCAAAAACATACAAAAAAAGTGAAATCAGAAAAAAAATAGCTATCCTACTCATGTAAGTAAAAAATAGCTGTAATATTAGACTTAAAATTACATTGCGGAACTTTTAATCAATTTCTACGAGAAATGGCATCCCTAAGGACTCTATTATCATGTGCTGACCCCTCCCATCCAGGTAGCACGTAAATAAACTGCATATCTTGTGAGCAAACGCCAAGTACATTTGTAGAAATCTCATTCTTTCTCGACTGATATCTAGGTTTGTCCTTCTCCGAGACCGGCACTTTAATATGGGTACCATCCAATGCACTAGACAATTCTACAATGCAAGTATGAATATAATAATCAGTACTTTTAACAATTTAATAGGCCAAAATATGGTCTTTAAAAATGTGAAATGTAATATTAACTCACCGGAAACCACATCCATTTCTCATCTATTGATCTTTCTGTGACAGGCTCAGGATTCTTTAGCAAGTGTCTATGTAGCCTCAAGATAGCATTCAAGACAACATTAAAATGCCTACTTACTGTCTCACCCGATCTACGAAAGTACAATTGCATAACTTTATTTTTTGAGTAATGGCCTAGGGTGTGAAGGAATATTGCAACCATCTCTTCCACTTGAACATTTCTATTCCCCTCCAATTTGCTAATCGATTTAAGCATTTCACAAAGCTTCCAAAATGCCCTCCTATCCATTCTAAGTTGATCAATACAAATTTGATCACTCTCCATTATCATAAGCCTAAGATTAGCTATTCTATTCATCACCCTCTCATCAAGTGTTCTATCAAAAACATACACCATTTCCCTAGGAATCCTAACATTTACTCGTGCTAAAGTTTCAAGAATCTTGGCCATCATTGACATCATCATCAACATCATCTCTGTGTATATTACCAAAATGGTACTTGCCATCTTCTTCTTTTTAGAAACAAATAAACGAGCCATAACTGCCATAAGCAAGCAAAAAGTATTACAACAAATAATTAAATCATCTATAAATATGTTGGTTTTGACCGATCAAAATAAAGGAATGCATAGACCAAAAAAGTTTCCTTTACGCTAAAGGAAGGGCCAATGATACTGATTAAATAACTGAGATAGTGCTTGGTAGTACTGTTTACAATGTCAAGCAAGAGCAGAATAGGAAAAGGTAATCCCATGGCACTTTATGGCCAAGGTAAAGGAAAGAATTTGTTCAGAAAGGGACCTCTCTATAATAAAAAGAATTTGTCCCATCCCACCATCCCCTTCAAGTGAGTACCCAAGCGGCAACTGCAACATCACAGCACAGCAGCCATTCAATCTCCAAACTCCCTCCTTTTCTCTCTCTACCAGCCAGGAGGGGAGAAGAGACCGAGAGGAGAAAATTAAAAGAATCTCCACCCTCCAAGAAGTCCATCTCCAATCCCCCTATCTTTCTTCCTGATGGCCCAGCTGGATCAGGAGTAAGGTGAGGGAAGGAAAACCAAGACCAGAACCAAAAAAGAGAAGGGATGAAAGATAAGAGTGGCTTCAGACATGTATCAAGCCAACCAAAGGACTCCTCTCTCTTTCTCTCCACCCTAAACAGAACTACTGTCCCCAACTTCCCAAGGACTCTAATAAGGCCAGGAAACTCTCCACGTCCCTTCCATCAAGAGGGAAGACTCGTATCCAGCTCCCGTTCCCTTTTTATATGGGGCCTTTGCTTCCTTTTGGTCATGGTTAGACAAAAAACAGGGCAAGAAACCCTCCCGGCCTTTGCTTCCTTTTGTCACGGTTAGACAAAAAACAAGGCAGGGCAAGAAACCCTCCCAGCCTTTGCTTCATTTTGGTCACAGTTAGACAAAAAACAGGGCAAGAAATCCTCCCGGCCTTTGCTTCCTTTTGGTCACGGTTAGACAAAAAACAAAGCAAGAAACCCTCCCAGAACCTTCCAAAACGAGAAAGAAAATCCCTACGACCATAAACCAGGAATTCCACAAAACAAAAAAGAGGGGAAATCTTTATCAACCTACGACCATAAATCTGTAGAATACTCCGAAATCGGGAGGAAAACATCGAATCGGAGAGATGAAACCCAACTATCATGAAAAATAGATTGCATGAAAAAAAAGTTGAAAGGAAATTATGCTTACCTCTTTGGATTCGAGAGGAGACTGGTAGAACTCGAATTCTTCCGAAGGTTTTCGTCGGAGCTAACACCCACGAGATCGAGAGAGCGAAGTGGGAAAGAGGAAGATGAGCAGGCTTTTACGATGGAGGAGGGTTTGAGGAGAGGGATCGCGATGGTCGGTCATAGCTTAGGGGCTTTTTGGAGAAAAAAAAATATTTTGATTCTTGCCTCATGGGAAAGTAGCTTTCCCATGTTCCTCATGGGAAAGACTTTCCCATAAAACGTGGGAATTAGACTTTCCCATAAAACGTGGGAATTAGACTTTCCCATAAAACGTGGGAAATACATTCCCCCGGGAAAAGAACTTTTCCATCTCTCTCCTTTGAAAACTCCAACCAAACAAGAGGCATTTTATTACTTTTCCGTTGACCACATTTTCCCCCCTTCTTTTTCCGCGAACCAAACGAGCCCTAATAGATTTGGGATTTTGGAGCCCCCTCCCACTCATTTTTTAGGTAGTCCTTTTGATGGTGGTATTCAATTTGTTGAGTTGATGGTTTGGGAGCGATTTTGGGCTCCTTAATTATGGAGAGTTTTGATGTTATAGACATGGATGGAATGATAATATGCACTTGAGATGGTCAAGCTCTCTAGTTTTTGTTTCTTTCTGGGGTTGGGTTTTAAAATTGTTCTTCAATAAGTTTTCAGACGTAACATTATATATAGGTGTGTGAATAAGTCAAACACAAGCAAGCTGAAGCTAGTTTGAGCTTAGCTCCAAAATATATATGTTTAGCTCAAGCTTTTCTTGATCTTGAGTTGACAAGGCCAGGCTCAGTCTCAGTGCATTTAATTTTGATCTGACTTGTGCTTCGCTTAATTAGGCTCAGTTATAAGCTTTGTTCAGAAAAGTTTCATCATGAGATTCTATTTCCTTGGGGTTCCAAAGAGGAGGAAGGAGAACTGGATGGATGAAAAACAGGTCGAATAGGGTCAAGATGGAGTAAGCATTCGAGAAAAGGAGATAAGGATAGAGTAGAGAATAGAAAATGGGGTGCTTCCATTCTCATCTTCAAGAGAGAGCCATGCTGCTTATCATAAGCTCTTTAAGGGGATTGTGACTGAGTGCAACAAGAGCCATTGAAGACTTTTGCTTATCAAAATTTGAGAAATAAAAATGAGCAGTAGATGACTTTCAAACAGAACAAAGAAGCTATATCATCGAATCTCATATTGAATCTGAGAGGCCATACATGGAGATAGATTTAGACTACTGGAGAAGGTCATGAGTATAGGGGCTATGGGCTCGAGCTTTCTCTTGAGCACCATCGTTTCTTGTCCTTGAACATTCTTAGGTAGCAGAGAAATGGAGAATGAGAAACATGACAGACAGAGGATTGGCAGCTCCAGGTTTCTTACCTTTCTTCTGTCCCACCCCACACTATCCCATTAATCCTGCTTTCAAGGGCTATAACGTTGACTAGTGAATAACTTTAAAACCATTAGATCATAGATCTAATGGCTGAGCTGCATCTTATTTTATAATCTTTGATAATTTTCATTGATCTAATCTTTTCTAAATGCTTTAATATTTTTAGCCAAAATTATTTTATATAGGTCTATGTTACATTGTATTGAACTCTTTTGATTGTTTTCCTCATTGGTGGTAACATTCTTGTACACTTGTAGAAATGCTCACACCCTTATATTTGGGAAAAATGGATTCCAGTCACCTCTCTCCTTTATGCTTATCTTGTACCTCCAACACCTTCCTATTCTTACTAGAGACCGCTTGTTCCCCTAATTACATGAATGTAATATTTGTAAACTGCTTGAACTCATTTTCCTTCAATGGTTATCACACTAATTACTTTCACTCCAGCACTTACTCATCAAGTCTAGTAGTAGCAGTAATGTAAACAACCAGACCATTGCTCAATGAAAATGGTAGCATCACTTGTTTGTCATATTCGCTTCCTAAGCAAGGAAGCCATTTAGGTTGCAATATATTGCGATTGTGATAACCATGTCCTCCGCACATAAAGCAACACTTGTGCAGCTTTCAGATTGGGAAAAAATGAAAATCAGCTTCATGGTCCAATCGAGATGAGATTTCTAAACCTGCGAAGGACCATATCTTAATCCTCTTAGTGCTACAGTTCATTTTTCTAATCTTCTCTTCACTATTCTTTGTTTTCGTTGACCTTGAAAAAGAGCCAAAAACAAAAATCATGTAAAGTCTCAAATTCACCTAGTAGGAAGTTGAAAGCGGCTAAATACAAGATCTATGAAGTCCCAAAACATAAATTAAGAAAAGCTTATAAGAAATCAATAGAATGAAGGCTCTTGTAACATCACTGGGAGATCATAACCAGAAGAGCAGTTTGGTGTAGTCAACAGCCTATTCCTTGTTTATTCAAGTGCCTCAAATTAGTGAATTCAGATTCAATGCATCAGATAGCAGTTAACTTCAAGGACATAATCCTAGACAAGGAGGTTAGGAGTCTAGACTCAATGTAGATGGCACCACAAATCTCAAAATGAAAACAACCTTGCGGTTCTGGTTTTTCTTTTTCTTCCTTTGGAGCACTTCCTTTGCACAAAGAAAGGCTGAGGAGATGCTGATGAGGAAGAAAAGGATGAAGAAAAGGGGTTCTAGGTGGGGGTAGATGAAGAAAACATAGAAGCAGGGGAGGTGGTTGGAATGCAAGGACACAACCCAAGTGGGTGGGATCAAGGTCGTGATGACGGTGATGAGGAGAAGCTAAGGAAGAGGAGCATTGGGAAAGGGAGATGGAAGAGACAAATGAACAGGGGAGGGAGAGTTTAGAATGGCTTTTCCTTTATTTTAGAAAAACTATTCTTTAGATTCGGAAGAATCCTGTTCCAATTGGGTTGAGATTTTCTCTCTCTCTCTTCTTGTGTGAAAACAAGGTGGTGTTAGATTATGACAGGGGGAAGAAGTTATTGCTGCTTCTCCTTAAGCAATGGAGAAAATATTATTTATTGGATGATATGGAAACAAAAGATTCTTGACAAGGAAGTAGTGGAGTTATTATGTTGTTTTCTTGGATGTTGATTGTTAGAAGTATGTCCTAGAAGCCAATGTTGCTGACGCATATTTGTAATCTGGGGGCATAAATTTGTAATTTGACACTTATTAATAAATAAGATTGGGCAATTTATTTTTGATTCATGTTTGTATGTGTTCATAAATCATCCAAGAAATTGATAGATGATAACACATATGCTCAAGAAGTTGAGAATTTGAGGTATGTGTCATTAGATATTAATTTTCAAATGCTTCTGATCAATGGATCCATCACGAGGGACGATGATCGATCCGATGAGATTAATGCACAGATCACTTAGTCAGATGGATGAGTCTTGAGTCCATAGTGTAGAGACACTGGAGTGATTATGCAAGTACTTATTAGAGAACAAGATATTGAATGTAACCAAAGAAAATAGTCACATGGATGTCTATCCACTCGTCAGTGACTACTTATGTTGTAGTTGTATGACTGGTCCTTTGACCTGCGATGCCTCAGCTATTCACTGTGGGGTTGCTGTAGTTTGACGAGCATGTGAACTTAGGCCCTAGCCATTCCGGATCCTTGTAGTGCGGATTGGCTGCAGTAGGTTCATTTTGGAATAGGGTTGCATCTAGATGGGATCTATCGACCTTGATAGATTAGGAGTGATCTTATGTGATTTATGAGACTGAGTTTGATAAATTTCTGGCCAAGTATTTTGAAAAAAAGTTTTTCATATCTCGAACCGGAAGTCGAATAAATTAGACATAAGACAGACGATGGGGTTTGACGAGTTATCCATAACCTTCGTTATGTCGGAATCCATGATAGAGGGACTGTATCATACGCTAACTGCACCGAGAGGTTTAGATATTCCATTCTACTTGGTTGCCATCACATACTGCTAGGTGTCACTAGTGGATTGTGAGACTCGAAGGCATTCACTTGGTGATCAGTGAACCCTAAGAGTAGAACTGAAATTGTTTTAGTCCACTGAAAGGAGTTTCAGTGATATTGAGATGGAGATCTCAATATGTCTCACTACCAGTCAGAATAGAACCTACAGGATCACACACATAGAGGATTTAATTAGTCAGACTATCATAATTGTGATTTGGAATCACAATAGAAGTCAATCATCAATATGATTAGTGATTGAATTAACCCATTAAGTGTTAGTGAGTTAATGGAAGAAGAATTAAGTAAAATTGATTGCAATTGGATTGTAAGTGGGTTGATTTAATGAGCCAAATCAAATTGGGTTTCGATCCAAATTGATTTGGATTCATGATTGGGGTCAACCTTGATTAGATCAAGGATTAAATTAAATGCCATAAGTCATATGCGGATTTTAAAGTCCACATGTCAACGTAGGATGAATATGATTTAAGTCGTGTTCACACTATGCGGATTTTAAAGTCCATATGGCGTCGTAGGATGCATGGCACCCCAATTAATTCTCCTAATGTGATTAGGAGTTAGCTTAAGTCCTAATGTGATTAGGAATTGGGGATTAATCAAGTCCTAATGTGATTAAGAATTGGAGATTAATCAAGTCCTAATGTGATTAGAAATTGGAAAATCCTAGGGCCCTCATCTATAAATAGGAGGCGTGTGAGAGCCTTCTTTATGAAATTCCTCCCCACACCTCCACCCTCTTCCTCTCCTCCACGGCAGCAAGAGGAGACCTTCTCCTCTCTCATGGCAGCAAGGTGAAGGCCCTTTTTCTTCCTCCAAGGCGTTGGAAAGAAAAGAAGAAGAAGCAAGGGAAGAGCACTCCACACGGCAGCAAGGAAGAAGGAGTTCTTCCTCACGCCAAGCCCCCTTCTTCCTTCTTCCCACGACAGTAAGAGGGTCCTCTGCATCCTCTTCTTCCACGGCATCAAATCAAGGAAGATCCACGATTAAAGCTACCTCCATCTCTCCCTTAATTGCGAGCAAGGTTGAAGAAGAAAGCGTTCTTCTTCAAAGAGGTATGCAGCAGATTTTTATCTTCCAATATTATGAATAGTCATGAGAGGTCTTTGCAAGGAGCTAGCACTCCGGTAAGATCCTATCTCAGATGATTAGATCCTCGTGTGGATACCTATAGAGGCCGGACACATGTGCGGCTTAACCAGAAACCTAGAAAGATCATCACGCTGTGGTGTTCTACACCTGCAGAATTTTTGAAGATAAGATCTTCAAATCTATAACTTCTGATTTTTGTTTCAGTTTTATAAATCTTAATCAACCCTCTTCGGATCCTAATCTTTCCTCCCTAATGAGTTCAAAGATTTTCTGGATTTGGATCCAGAAAAATTTTTGTATTCTACGATCTGAGGTGCGTTCATGCGATGAACGACGTCCCGTGCGAATTCTGCTGCGAATGTCGAATCGCACGGGGCGTATCACAGCATTGATGTCCAATGCGGTAAATGCAAGCTGGCATTTAAGAAGATGTAGTTTCTAGAGTTGCTTGCTTACTACAGATGAATATAAATTTTCCCATTTTTTTATCCCTCGACTATAACTGAGATCTTTTGCAAAAAAATCCAAAGGGAAATTTAATTTTTGCCTGTGAACTTAATTTAATTGACTGATATGAATGATATTCCTTTAGATGGATTGTGAGAGTTCAATAAGAAGAATATGATGCAAATCCTTGTTGTGGTAGTTCTCTAGTTACTTAAATTTACTGTGAATGCAAGTCTGGTCGTCAAAGTTTATATCACAAAAATAAGAGTCAGCATGCATGATTCACTTGCAATTTCATTTAAACACTAATATCTCAAAATAGAATTGTAGATTTTTCCAATCAGTTCAAACTATTCATTAGTAAAAATGTGGCCTTTAAAGTTGGAATTCCTGATAAACTCCTTTTGTTTTTCTTACTAAGCCCGCTATTAATTAAAACAACAATCCAGAATGTTTGATTGAAGGATCACTTGTGGATACTGCATGTTCAAATAATGCAACTGAACAATTTCATTGAAAATAATTTTCAAGTTCATCATGAAACCATTACAACTAACATAAAACTGATTCGCTTTCAACCTAGTACTACCATTATAATTTTGATATAAATATTATATTCAAAGTTAGTGGAACTTGCTAAGACCTTGGAAGGGTGTTTAGTTTTCTTTTCTTGCATGCATTCCCTTTGACCTCGATGTAGTAGAGACATTGACTGGATGGGTTATAGATTCCTTGCCTGTGTCTTGGGAGACCCTTGTCTATGCATCAAGTCATTCCATAATCAAAACATTAGATTGTTCCTTTAAACACTATTGATTTGGTTGACTTGATGCATAGGCAAGGAGCCTTCAATACATATAATTTTTTGTTTATAGGCACCTTAGGCCTTGTAGATTGTATCCAATGGTCTAAATTTTTATATCATGACCTTTGCCGTTGAATTTGGCCATGGGTGTAAAGTCATCTCTTTCTGCTCCATATGCATTCTTGCCATCCCCCATATGCAAATGATGCCATTCTAGATACCACAGATGATAAAGTAGATGAAGCTTTGCTGCATTAGTTGCATCACCTTCTTTGTGAATTTGCTTCTCTTATATGAAATGGAAAATCCGTGTAGCTTAAGCCATGGCCGATTAAGGCTTGCATCTCTTTGTATTAAGAGAAAGTCCTTTCAGACCATGTGTCATGAAGTATTATGGTTATAACTAATTTTCATAAATTCTTCTATTTCTCATACATATTTTTGTGGCTGAGCCTATCATCCTCATCGTGTAATACGATTACCAAACAAGACTCTCTCTCCTTAGTACATAAAGATCATGAAAAAAAAAAGTTATGTTTTTGACGGCACTTGATGCTGTTTAAGAACCAAAAATACTCTCAATTAGCTGCTCACTGCGTGAGCGCAAGCTGTTGTAAGTTACTTCCTGTACTTCCATCTAATCCATTTTAAGTCCTTTCTTTCTTCTCTCTTTTCTTTTCTTTTCTTTTTTGTGCACAACATACTTCTTTTTTTAGTTATGCTTGTACATTTTTGTTTGACTTAACACAAAAGATGCATGACAACATTTGTGGCTATGAACTAATATCAGCACATGCCTTGTATCATTTTATAGGAAAAAGGGGTCTGGTTAGGGTCTTATCTATAGTTGCGATTAGTTTTTAATTTTTATTACCCCAGTGGCATAAACTGTGAGTATCTTGTTACTGAACCATTAACTGTTTTACATGTAGTAAATTTGATTTGGATAATATTAAGTTCATAATATGTGTCCAACCAGTTCAGTCTTCATATAAGGAAGTCTCCATATCGGTTGTGTTGGTTGATACCGATGGAATGAGATTTGTGACACATAAAATTGTTCCATGCTCTTTCCTCACTCATATACTTACATGCGCACTGCATGAGAGGCTTACAATACTTTGCACATGTGAGAGTTCATGGAATCAGTAGATATTGGTAGTAGGAATGAAGCCTTCCAGATGTTTTATGATATGCCTGTCACATACATGTGATGTCTGCCAAAGAATATCCCCTAAAACAGGTGACTGTACTGTGATGGAAGGATGCATCTATCATCTTTCATCTCCAATGCTGCAATGCCATGAATCTTCGCTCTGTGTGTCTAAAGTCAGAATATAGCATGAAAGCTAAAATACCAAATATATCATGAGTTCAACGATTGTGTTGGCATCTCGTTTTCATTTTTCAGTTCTATTGAACTTGCGTTCATTCTTGTCCAGATTTTCCTGGTTGGAAAACTTGTTTCATGTGAGGCTATGCTCCTAAAGATGAGTATTTATTCTGCAGAGTTGGGTCTAAGCATTTGCCCTGAGCATGATTCCTGATTATAAATCTGTAATTAAGAGAAGAGCAGAGAAAATAACCTAACATTTCTTTTATTAGAAATATGACAACAGAAGATTTGTTGGCATAATTCTTAAGTCTGAGCATCATGTCATGTGCTGTAAATAATTTGCTGAAAAGAAGAATGAGTTCTTTGTTGGTATTAAGGAATCAGCCTTCGTATGTCCAGTAGTTTTGGTGCTAGTGTTTGTTTGCTTTGACTATTATATATAGATATATAGTTTGAAAAGTTAATGCGAGTAAAAGCATTCTAAAGATATAAGTACAACCCATGACTGTCAAACCTTGTCTCAGTTGTCTTGGTCAAGGAGTAAAAGCATTCTGAGAAAAAAAGGGCATAAGTTCAATGGTATCTTATCAATAATGGGTACATATAAAACTCAAGGTGACATTTGACACCGAAGAATTTGAAAGTTCCTATGAGATGGACCATGGTATCTTTAAGATACAAAGAAATTCATGCATGGTCTCTGAATCTGTTGCTCACATAGCTTATGTGCTTCTATGGCATTGCACAAAAATAAAAATGAAGTCCTGACTGATTTAATAACGTGGATGAAAGATGATATGTTTGAGTTGCTGTTTAAATGGCGGATCCTGTGTCTATCTACAAAACTTTATGTTTGTCTGGATCCATTAGAAGATCCAGCCAAGTGACTTGTATTGATTTGGTTTAAAAATACAGTTTTGTTCAAAGTCATGAGTCATGAGTTTCTAGAGTATGAGTTGTGAGGTAACTTACGACATTTGTGTTATTATACACATCTTGATGGTGCATGCATCATGATCAGGATGTTTTTCTTCTGTCCTTTTGCTGAAGTAGCTTGCCTTTTATATTGTTTCATTGTATGCAAAGTTGGGTGTCTTTTCACTTTCCAACCACTGCGTCAATGCTTCTTGGTTGGCATGGGTAGATCGGATAACATAGGTATGCTGAATGTAGCAACAAATAGGTTTTTAATAAAAATGAAATTTATGTAAGAAAACTATCGATGGTAATTTATGCAGATCTGAACTACCTTGCATTTATCCTTGGAGCTTTGATCTCTCTCATGATGGTACCCTACCTGTTGTCATATGCTAATGGTTTCACAACTTCTAGGTATTTGTGACACCATGGAACCCTTCAAAGACTTTTCTTCTCTTATAGATTAGCAGTTTGAGTTTATACTCACTACTCACTATCAAAGCCTTTTCTGCAAAGGCATTCAGCTTAGTGTTATTATTTGTGTTACCACTACTTGGATTTAGTATGGTGTGGTTTCTATGGCATAGTTGCTTGATATGAGGTAACATGGGAAATTAGTAACTTTTCCATTGTCGGTGCCATTATTGTTATTTTTTATCGGCATCAGATTAGTTTCAATGTGTTATCATATTTGTTAGCTTTAGTTGTGATAAAGCATCACCATTAGCACTAGTTATGCCACTTACATTAGCATCAACAATTCAACATACTAAAAGTATGATATTGGTACCGATATTTGTACTTGTTTATTAGAAACGTCATCTTTTTCTCCTGTTTGGTCTGGTATCAGTATTATAATACCATTCTTAGTATGAAACTTTGTCATAATATTTTGTCACCACTGGTGTAAATCATGGTATCAGTATCAGTTGTTTATGGCATTTTATAAATGTTAACCAACATGAATTCGATCCACCTATTTGATAGAAAAAGGGCAAGAGTTGGTAACAGGACAAATGCTACAGCCCAGATCACATTAGGCATGCAGTTGCTGGTATCTTTGTTTTGATATATGACAGCTGAAGGCCTGGTTGTCCAGTCTGCACAAGTCTCTCAATACCCAATCAGGAACCCTGGGAGTAGCTGACCACTAACGGGGTGACAGCCCAGGACCATTAACGTGGTCTAACAAAGTTCTGTTTGAGTGAAGCAAAAAAAAGATCCTGTATGCCTAAATTGGTTGATATAAAGTAACTTTTATTTTTAAGCTATTATATGAGCATGCCAATGTGGTAAACCTTTTGCATTTTTGGTTTCCCAGAATCCATATTTTGTGAGCATTCTACTGGCTGGTTATGACAAGGATATTGGTCCATCTCTTTACTACATCGACTACATTGCAACTCTGCACAAAATTGAAAAGGGTGCATTTGGTTATGGATCCTACTTTTCCTTATCAATGATGGACCGACACTATCGCAGCGGGATGTCATTAGAAGAAGCAATTGATTTGGTAGACAAGTGCATAATGGAAATCCGATCTAGACTGGTTGTTGCCCCACCAAACTTTGTGATCAAGATTGTTGACAAGGATGGAGCAAGGGAGTATGGGTGGCGTGAATCTATTAAAGATGCTGGAGTTGCTGCAGCTTAAAGTTGTATGTTTCTTTTTCCTCTCGAAAGAGCCTCATGGATTGATTCTGTGATGAACTGAGCCTCTTGGATTGATTCTGTGATGAACTGTGGTTGGAATATGATTTAGATGCACTTTATTATGACAATATGTTCCTTCACTAGTGATCTTTCACTTTTCTTTACTGAATTTCCTTTGTCAAACAAATTTTCCTGATTTTGCAACATGTTTGTCTTGATCAAAGATATTTGGCATTGAAGCATCTTCAGGTTCTGTTTCCAGAGTTGCCCTGATGTTGAACCATTATCGCTTTTAGCTTCAATTAACCTCCACTTGCGAGCCTATACACAAGCTTCTAAAGAAAAATGACCCAGGAAAATGGGATGAAGCCCGCCAGAAAGCTTTTGACAAAATAAAGGAATACCTTTAGAGTCCACTAGTTAAGCTGAGCTAGATATGAACTCCATAAAATATGAAGTAACATGTTATAGTCCCTGAGGTCTTGAATTTAAGTTAACGGCTATGGTTGGTTATCCTACAAAAGTTAAGATGAATGTATAGAAATCATAAATTATTTGTGTAAACCTTGTTACTTTGAAAAGTAAACTGTTTTATTCATTGTGGCAGCCACAAGTTTCTGTTACGTTTCAGGTCAGTCTTGCATTAGTGCCTGCACCAAGCACTAGTGTGGCTTTGTGCCGTGTACTGATGTTGGTTTCAACAGTCAATCCTAACTCACTATTTTCCATCTAAAGCCAAATTATCTGACTAGTTTTAACAAATTCTTGCTGGTTAATTGGTGCCTTGTCAACTGGATCTTTGTTTCTCATCCTTCATTGGTTTACATTTATGTTTTACTTTTAAATCAGGAGTTAAAAGGCATATCCAAAGTGAACCTTACTTGCAAGATGAGCAAAAGATAGCTGACAGAACTATTGCACTTCACTTTAGTCATATATGGCGACCATGGTTAACATGTATGTGTTTGAATACTTTGGCAACACGAGTCTTCAGACGATGCTTCACCGAACTAATTAGAAGAGAGGCTAACCTAGATTACAGGCCATACCGAACTAAAAATGCATGGAATCAGTTAATGAGGATTTTCTTCAGGTTGATGAAGTTTTGTAAAGAATTTGAACTAAAGTAAATGGTGAAATATGGTCTTGACGTGTTGGGATCCGTGCATGCTTTTTTTTTTTTAATGTATTTGTAGGTCCATAACAGGACCTGCAATGTTCTAAGGTTCATTATGCTGGATGATAGAGATCGAGCACATAAAATTCCTATGATCAACTTAAAAAACAAAATGATGGAATACTTCAGAAATATCTTGAGCAAGTGCGAGGAAGATCCAAAGAAGCTTTTTGAGAGGAGGAATTTACATTTACATTTTTAGGATCAAGAAGAAGGCGGGGACCTCTATAGCAACAGAGTCCGAGACTAAACGTTTTGGGAAATCAATGGGGATAGCAGCTGAAACCTATCTTAATAAGAAGACAGGCTTATTGGCTAAGAGCCTAAGATTATTGCCATAGTCCATTGCAGACAAAATCTGAAGGGAACATGAATGTATGCCAAGTAACCATCTCTTCTAGATGTCAAAAATATCATTCATTTTTTTCCTTTTGTTTTATTTTTAGGCTCCTTGACAGTCATCTTTCCACTAATGGTAGTTAAACCATTAGAAGTCAAAACTATTCATCTGTTTGTGTTACATTATGCTGTTTCTGTTAAATGCTCCAACTCTGCACTTTTCCTTGTCTATATTATACCAATTGCTATACTCCATACTGTACTGATTTGATATCGGTATTTAGTATAGATGGCGTATCGATATTCGGTATGCTGAAAAGACTTCGTACCATACCGTTTCGATATAGTGCTAGTGTGGCATCGATATGGGTCTATTATAGAGACAATGAATCTTGGTTAAAACAGGAAAGAATACTGACATATCGCTTTTTATTATGTAGTGCAAACTTAAATATTCTTAAATAGGGTACATACCAATCACAAAAACAGAACCAAAGAATAGAATATCAAGTATGCATCATATACCATCCATGGTGTATTATACTGGTTCAATATCGATATCCGGTATAGATAGCATATTAATATTTGATACGCCAAAAAGATTTTGTACTATATCATTTCGATACGGTGCTGGTGTGGCATCGGTATGGGTTCATTACCGAGATAGAGGATCTCGGTTAAAAAAAATAAATAAATACAAAGATATCTCTTTTTATTATGCAGTGCAAACTCAAATATTCTCAAATAGGGTACACATCAATCACAAAAACAGAACCAAAGAATAGAGTATCAACCATACATCATGTACCATCCATGCTTATAATCTATTGGAAAAACAGAGCTCCCTATTCTAGAGACTAACAGAACGTCTTAGAAATTGGTGTAAGAATTAAGATGCGGAAAGGTATGCCGCAGCGAAGAGAAGCGAGAGCATGCTAGACACTGGTATTTTGACAGCAGCCCCATCTGAAAAATCAGTGCCTGTTGCTGGAACATCCTTGGATCCACCACCTGCATCCATTTAAAACACTCCAATCAGACTCAGAACCACAGAATGGCTAGCTTGGTAATGGAAGTACTTCAGTATAAACAACCAGTAATTGTTGCCAGTTCTACTTCAGAGAAGGTTTAAAATACTCCTATTAGTTTAACCATGAAACGTCTGCATCTTTGATCCCAACTTTGGACATTCTTGAGCTCATTACCTGAAGGAACGGTTGGCACCGACGGTGAAGTTGGGGAGCCAGCCGGTCCGCCAATAGCTGCCATCACAATGTTTCGACATGAAAACAATTAGTAGGAGTCTTGATGCATTCATGCGTATGGTGGAGGACTAGGTTTGGCGATGCTCACCATTGCACCGGCTAACTGGTGGAGTTTGAACGTTGCAGGCACCAGGAAGGGCTAGAGCCTGCGTCTGGTTGATGGCGATCCCAAGCGACGAGGCTCCCCCATTGAGGACCGTGCACAGGCACTGTGGTTCCGACTGGACTACGGAGGCAAGCTGCGAGCAGCAGGAGCTTGATGGCGTTGACTCATTGCCGGTTATGTAGTTCAGGCAGGGAGACAAGTTAACGAGGGCGGACGTGCAGCTGCTCGATTGAGCCGAGGCGCCCATCCATAGCATGGCCATGAGGATGGCTGCAAAGCTGACGCAGAACCTACCTGTCGCCATTTGATATGTGGGAGGTGAGGGAGATGGTGAGGAGTTTTAAGGCAGAGAGTTCTTATGTTTGGAGTTGAAGGGAGAAAGAAAGGGGGATGGGTTTATATAGGAGATGCAGAGGAGGAGACAACTGGGCGTGGGAGTTTTGTGGGTGAACGGTTTCTCCTACTTTCCAACGAACTATTTGACGGCTACAGTGATTCAACGGAAGCTCTAAATATTCAAATCTTATTAGGTATCTTGGGTAACAGGCCTACCTAATCGTTTTCAAATATGCTTCAAGGCCGTAACGAGGAAAGAAAGAAACGTATGTTTCCACCTAACTGATTTGTTTAGAACATAGACGCTGATTTGTCCAAATTAATTTATAGATGGCAGGAAGTTCTAGTTTTAATTTTCTTTTTCTCGGTAGCAATGGTGAATATCGAGGTTCCCTTTATGTTCAATTCTGGCTTACTGGCTCCATTTAACTATTATAGACGAGAACTCGTTAGCTCCAACTAACTACGAGTTTGCGCCCCTTTAATTAGTAGTTGAATGCCCTGTCTCCGGAAATGTTGCGGCTTTTGTCCAGCAATTTGGATTGTCAGCAGAGCCAACCATGGGAACAAATATAATATATATATATATATAATAGAAGGTTAGTTGGTGCATAGTTTTTATTCATCATGCATGGGAGGCCCAGCCTCATTGGGCCGACCTGTTGGCCCGGCTAGCATCTGAATAAGGCCCGTCCGAACTAGAATCAGGGCAAAGCCTTGGTTGAGCACGGCAGAAGAGGATGAGTCCTCCTCCTCCTCGGACTCTACCGAAGATTAAAAAATTCTAGTCTCCACTCTATATAAGTTCCTCCCCATCCTCTTTATCCCCCATTGGTCCAACCTCGATTAGAGCTCTTTGTCGGAGTTTTCATCATCTTTACTCTTCAAACATAGATTGTCGTTCGCACTGCCGCCGCATCTAAATGCCGCTGGAAACTAGGTAAGGGCTTGGCCATCTTCGATTTACTCATCTCCTTCTTTTGGACTGTTTGGTCTTTGATTCCAACCAATGATCGCCGAAATTTGGCTGAGAAGGGCAACAAACTGTTTTCCTCTATTTTGGTAGATCAACACATGTCTTTCTTGAATTTGGCTATTTCGGCCACTGGTGCTTGCTGTCAGACTCTTCCTCCAATCCCCTGCAGTGGCATGAGACTATGGCTAGAACTCCGGCTGTTAGGATGGTTAATTTCCGTGATTAAAGGGGTCGGAACCTCTGTTTTGAGTGGATTTGGTGCTGCCGGCCGCCAATCGCCACCGGCCACTTTTTGGCCGACCATGGGTCCTTGAACTCGGGCACCACCTGTAGCCACCCTCTTTCTTGGTTAAAGAGAGAAGCTTGTTCTCTTTTTTCTCTCTTCTTTTCTCTCTCTTCCCCACCCGATTTTTAGATCGACCTAAGTGAAGGGTCATGATTTAGGGATCATCAGGCGGCGTGTCAGCCCCCATCCTTGTTCTTGCCAAATACTGTTGGATTTGATCACCCTCGATCTCTGTTGAACAATCTGTGCTTTAGTATGAGCATAATTTGATGAAATCACCTTGATCGGACCGACCGAGATGTCAGGCACTCCTACTTGGTCGGTCTTGTGAGGGTGTCGGAATTTAGAGTTTTTACTTTTTAAATAATTATGAAGAAATTCTAATGACAAGTAAAATTTTGGACTATTAGGCTCTGATTTTCGAGATTAATTGGATCTATTAGTTGGATTACCTTTGCAAGATAAGTAATGTAACTCTTTTTTCTAGATCTATTGGCAAATTATAGATATTTGCTTAAACGAATCATACTTGATTATGAAGTTAATGCATAGTATTTTATTATTATATATGCCTCTTTGTAGAATATTGTATGATTCTTAATTGAACGTATTGATTTTGATATGGATTGTGCTCGATTAATTTCAATGTCGTGTGAATTCATGTATCTTATGATTTAGAATACTAAATATGAGTAAACGAGTTATTACTTCGAAATAGATTTGAACTCACAGCCAGACTATATCGATACCCTACTAGTAGAGGTTATTCGTTGGTATATTGATACCCTGCTAGTGGAGGGTTATTCACTGGTATATTGATACCCTGCTAGTAGAGTTTATTCGCTGGTATATCGACATTTTGCCGGTAAGAGTTATACATTGGTATATCGACATCCTGCTAGTAGGAGTTATACATTGCCATATTGACACCTTGCCAATAAGAATTATACGCTGGCATATCAATACTCTGTCAGTGGGGGTTATACATTAGCACTTTGATGAGTTCTTCTTCTGGCCCAGCCACAGGATATAAATGTGGTCATAGCTCATGGCTGTCGAGATGAATTTGATAATTTGAAAGATAATTGACTTGTGAAACAAGATTTAAAATTTGAAGTGACTAGATAGCGTATTGTTTGGTTTAAATTGATATATTTTGCATGCTAAATTCAGTATATTATGATTATTATATTGCTTGATTTATCTAGCTAAAATGTTGTTGCTTACTAAGCTGTTTAACGCATTATACGATTTTTTACTATTTTTATAGATCCAAGGACTTAGCTCTTCTTGGGGATTTATCATGGAAGAGCGATTAGAGACAATATTTTGACATCTTTATTTAAACTAAAATTTGTTTAGAGTTGATGCAAGGTTTTGAAAAATTATTGATTTTGTAAGACTTTTAATTTTGTTATTTAATTAGAATATGAACATTATTATTTAAATTATTTTCGTTGCCTGATTATGATATCATGATGAGATGCCTTGCATAGTTGTGGAAAAAGTTTTCTATGAGTTTGTGGTGGTTGCCACGACCTGCGGTTCATGATCTTAGGTTGGGAGCATGACAATTAAAATAATATCAGAGCATGCATGAATAGATAAATTCTAAGATAAAAAATCTGACATAGGATAAGTGTAGGCAGGTAGACACTAGGGTATTAGAGGTGAATCATGTTGATAGCATTATAAGCTACTGTAAAGGATTTTTATTAAGCTTTTGTTATTATGTATGAAAAGGTTACCAAGGAATTATGATAAAATTATTTATAAGGTTTGATACATGATGGAAGGTGGGCAATCTAGAATCAAGTTATAATTAGTTTAATTTGGATCTAAATTAAGTGCAAAAGGATTAACCATGGAATATTGTCATGCATGTGATTATTGTTATTTAAATAAACTTGGAAACTCAAAAATCAATATGAAGGTATATATATTCTGATGTTGCTTAATTTTGAAATTAATTTTTAGTGGCAAGGTAGGATTTATTATAAGAAGTATTTAAGATTTGAGACTATGAAAGATTTTTTTTAGCTCGATTGGAGATTTATTATGAAGAGAAATTAAGACAGTTTTAACATCTTTATTTGACTAGATTTTATTTAAAGTAGCTGTAAGATTTGGGATATTATTAGTTGTATGACTTTTTGTTATTTAATTAGAATTTGAACGTTTCATTTAATTATTTCTGCTGTCTTGAATAGATACATGATGAGTGTCCGCAAACTCGTAGTGAAGTTTCTATAAGTATGCGTGGTTGTCGCGACTCCTGGCTCGCCATCTCGAGTCGAGGCGTGGCAATGCGGCTATCATTAAAATTAATTACTAATATGTGATAGATATTAATGAATTGGTCTTCCAATCATCATTAAAATTTAATTCTTAATTGCAACAGAAATTTGGTTATTAAGTTTTTTAATTTTTAAAAACAACATATAGAAGAAAAAATATACTCGTGCACCATGGTTAATATGCTGTAAGTTTCGGTATAAAGGTTCAGCTTATACAGATTTTTATTCTCTATTGGAAGACAGTATTAATAATGAGATTTTGCTCTCCCATTCTAGATTGTGCAAATGGGGAATTGGATGGGTTGAAGGCCAACCAGCACCAATCAGATAACAAAAATGACCTGAACCAATCCTGGATTTTTTCATGCCAACGTAGTTGGGTTGCTGTCAGAAATTTCTGAAGATAGAACCCTATCCGCCTCTATTGTGGCACTGATTAAGCATGCCGTTAGTGAGAGATCGAGGTATTAAGCAGCAAGACTGATCTGGTATCAAGACAACAATGCCTAAAAGATGTATTCGCTTCATTATCATAATTAAAGCTCTCGACCTAAAATATTGAGCAAGCAAGCCTGATCCTGTCCCACCATCATCATTGCCTGGTTAGATGAGAAATGGAAACCTTGCACATTTGGTGTGAGCACCGAGACTCACTGAAGCGTAATCTCAAGATGCCAAAATCGCACTCATTGACATCTAGAAGACAAACCATCATGGATGGAACGTTGATACGATTCCTCGGCGAAGTGTAGAAAGCAAGTTATACTGCGTGAAACTGCTGCCAATTATTATGTACTCGTGAAAGGAATTGACAGAGTAACGCGATGAAGCAAGTACAACCCTGCCTAAAGGGCAACGCTTGATGAATCCTGCCAGTATACCTAGTCCTGTAGGCTTACAGAGACTGAGAACTACTATATTCAGCCATGCTCCGAGAGAAAGAGTATCACTAGCAAAAAAAAGAAAAAAAAAAAAGAGGTACCATCAACACTTCACATCCAGAGACTCACTCTGATATCGAGCAAGTGTACGACAGCTAGTACGCGACAGTTGATCTTTTTCTTCATTCACCCAGATTTCTGAAGGACTACAAAGCGCGAAAAGAGGAGAAGAGAAGAGCACGCCTCCGGGAAGAGCTTTCCCGTCTACATCGGCGCTGTACCTGGATGGCTTGGCGGTGGCCCTGCGCCGGGTTTGGCGGTGCCTTTGCCGCTCCTGAAGCGGCGCGGCGGCCATCAACCCAGGAGCAGCGGACACTCGTGAGGGATTGTTCAGGCTCTACCCGAGAGCTTGGCGTAGGATCCGCCGGGTGGGGAGGCGTGCCGGGGCCCTCTGCGGGCGCCGCACACCAAAAGAGACATACATGTCCCCAATAATCCGAAGCATAATAAATTTAATCCAATTAGATAAAGTTTAGAATGTTGGATAAACTCAAAATTCTAAAAAATTCAGATCGGCTCTTTTCAAAGTTATCTTAATTATTTATTTATAAATATGATTTAGTCATTTGTAATTCATATATATTTTATACTGATCCAACACAGATTTTATAAGTTTTCAACCTAATCATCCAAAAAAATTATGAAAAAACCTCTCTCAGTAAAAAAAAAGTAAATGTAAACTTGTCACTCGAAAGAGCTTACCGCCGCGGCCACGGCGATCGGGATCCACCGAGCCTGAGTCATCTTCGAATCGTCCGCGGAAGGGAAGGCAGCTGGAATCGTATTAAATTTATTAAAAATAAAAACATATGTCATGCAGCCAAAAAAACAAAAAATACAGTCAATGGTAGACCGGTCATTTTCCATAACGTCCGTACCTACCTTCCTCTCCGGCTTTGCCCGGAATCTTTAAAACAGAGAATAAAGGAAGAAACGTAAATCAGACATGAGCTAATCACGTTATGAAATAATCTGGACCGCCCAAATATTTTGCATCGCGTAGATCGACATCGTAACGTTCAATTTCGCAATAAAAAGAAATGCAGACACTCGAAAAAGAGCGAACTAACGGAAAACGGTTGCGATTCTTGTACTATTCTCAACGGAATCCAAGGCGCCAGGAGTAGACACTCCGGCGCACATTAAGAAAATCAAGAATTTTATTTGAGAAAAGTAAGAATTAAAGAATACAAAGTGCAAGAAGAAAGATCGCGATAGTAGCATTTGCGTAGGTCAGAAGATTATAAAATCGAACGCTGAGAACTTCCTCGGAAGAAGATAGAACTGTAATTACCAAAAAAAAAGAAATGCAAGAAAATTCAAGAAGAAATCGCTAAGAAAGCGAAAACCACATGATTTTTTTTGAAAAAAAAAAATAACAAGAAAAAAAATCGAAAAGCTTCACGCACTCACGGTCACAAATGGCGCAGGTTAGCAGCAAGAATTCCCTCGAGAATATTTTGATCAAGATCAACAAAGAAATGCCATAAAGACGAACTTCATAAAGACGAGAATCAAAGGGAAACAAAATATAGAGTCCTTCACTTAGAAGAGAACAAAGAGTTCAAGTATAATACAGTAGTTGAAAGACAGAGGCAAAGGCAAATTCACATTAGAAATGAGATATAAAAAGATGATAACACAGTCGGTTGCTGATGCAAGAATGCGATCTGAGGTTCTGACATCAACGTACATCATAAAATCGACGAGAAAATAATAAAGAAAGTAAGAGAAATCAAGAAACAAAAGAATGAAGCCATAGAGAAGCGAAATAGAAAGAGCAGGGCGTACGAGAAAGACCAGAAGCTCGCTTAGTTCGCTCAGTGAACAGTAGGACGAGAGGGCGCAACAGAAACCAAGAAAAGATCGAGAAGAAAGAGCCAAGAATTTGAGTCATAACGACAGAAGAACGAGAGGGCGCGCGCACACACACAGAGAGAGAGAGAGAGAGAGAGAGAGAGAGAGAGAGAGAGAGAGAGAGAGAGAGAGAGATCGGACCTTGGCAGATCTCGGCGAAAGAAGAAGCTTCGACGCCAACGGAGTTCCCGCAGGAGGAGGGGAGGGCGTCAAGGCGGGAGTTTTCGAGCCGGGGAGCCGAGAAGGAAAGGCCTCCGTACCAGGTCGCAGAGGCAGCTGGCACCACCTCCGGCACCGTCGATGGCGGCGGCGAAGGCCTGGCAGCAGGCGGCGGAAGGAGTCGATGTGGCGTTTTCTGGTAGCGCCGCCAAGTGAGGGAGGCAGGAGGACATCGCCGCCAGGTTCGCCGCGCACTGAACAGGCAGCGGGGAAGGTGCCTCGGAGGCGGATAGAGCGGCGAGGTGGAGGAGGAGGAGGGCGAGGGAGACAGGGAGGGGGAGGCGGGCTTCATCTCGCCCTGGAACGGAGGCTTCGTGATTTGACCGTAATGCCACTGAATGGAGTCGGTTCTAGTATTTATAAGCGCCGGCGCCAGAGTTGAAGCGAGGTCAGACTCCAGAGGGCGCTGGGATAGATCTTGACCGTCCCGTAGCTGGGCATCGCCTTCCTGATTACCGGTGGACCGCACGGTGACTCGGTGGTTGATGGGACGCAACCTCAGCATCGCGCTGGAATCCTGACTCCTGAGTTGATGGAAGCGCATTTATTGGTCTAGCGTGATTTATTTCACAGGTTTTGGGAGGTTATTAAGTAGGTTATACAACCCGATCATGAGGATATCTGTGGGTTCACAATAACTTGCAAACTAAACCATGGCCCGGTTAGTTTGATCACCCTTGCAATGCATATTTGTTGGCAAACCTCCACTGGAAATTCTTAATGAACATCATTTTCTCTCACTTGTTTTCTATGAACCTTTCTTTGGCAACCATGATTATTGGTTTTTACATTACTATTCCTCTCATTTGAGCGCATGTGATATGGTGTAAATGGATATGCAGTAATTGGTGTCGCTAAAGGTGCTACACGTATAAAAATTCACCACGACAAATGAGGATGCACATATCAGATTAGATTAGGTTTTTATATCAGTGATAACATTATATTGAATCCGGTAAAAGCTTTGAACTGAAGCTTGTTTCTCTTAGACTGGGTTGTGTTTGTGAAATTGTGTCTCAAACATGCATGGGTGCGTGTACATTGCTTACCTACATATAACCCAATCCTGGCTGGTAGTACATTGGCTTTTATAAATTCGAGGACAATTGGTTCTAGGGGAATAAATGTTGTTTCAATTAGGGGTTTAAATCTAGTTCATGCACCAAGGAAGATAGGCAAAATAAATTAAGTCAATAAAGGCCAGTTGGGGCTTGTATTAGTAATTGGTTTGAATCGAAACCAATGTCATTCATATCCAATCCAAAAACAATTTATATTTTGAACCACACAACGCATTGACTCCAGCTGTGAATAAAGAGATGAAGAGGGTCTTTTTCAGGTAAGATTCTGGCGTACAAACAGCTTACTTTGAAGGATCATGTGCCTAGGTGCATGTAAAATTTCAATTGAAAAGTCTAGAGCTGGAGAGGATTGGAAGTCGTTTTTGCATTTATTTTGCTAGGATTTGACCAAGGTGGTAAATTTTTCGCTGCCATCTAACTTCATCTCCACTATTAGTTCTAGAACTCAAACCTTACTCCATGATGATTATGCCATCCTGATGAAACATCAATTATTAAAAAAAATCTCAAGAAGCTTTTCATCACTGTTTCCGGTTTGGTGTCCAAGCTCATCACATGAAAATTTGTGGAAGGCCATTAAAACCAATTTAGATATTGCTTATGTGATACAAAGATGCTGAGGATCAGAAAGGGTTCTAATTGTAAGAAAATCACGTAATAGCAAGCTGAAAGCATCTGCAGCAAGTTATTTATCCACTTTTACAGACATAGTTGTATCCACTTTAGTAGAACTTTGCATGGATGCTAATTTCCTCACCTCCACTGAGATGAAAAAGACAAACCATGGAACATTTCTTATGATTCCCAGAGAAAGTGGTAGAAAACAAAGTAATTTGTGGGAGCTGCTGCATTCATCTAGGGTAGTAATATGTATGTAACAACGATGATCTGACAGTAAAGCACGTCCTGCCTCAAGGTCAAGGCTTCGATGAGTGCCCTATTAGTGTGTATGCCTGCAACGAAGAGCATGGAGGACTACTATATAGCCTAAGTTCCAACAGAGAACAGTAATCGTCAACAACCATTTCAGAGGGAAAATGAAAACCGATACCAACAGCTATCATTGGTGCAGCAGTTCATCTTTCCTTCGCCTAGACGAGCTCCGGTTAAACTAGCAAATTAAGCGTGAGGAGGAAAGGAGGAAGAGGAGGACCCCATGAACAGCAGCTCCAATCGATCGGCTACTGCCGCTGTCGTCCGGTATGGTCGGCACTATCGCGGGGGCTCGGTGGTGGCTTGGCCACCGGCGGCCGGGCTCCGTTTCCCTGCCTGGCTCTGCGAGGATCGAATTGAAAAATTTCAGAAAAGGGATGCCTTATGGTCAACGAGGACATATCGGTCATTTTCACGGAACGGTTCGTACCTTCAGTTAGATCGCCAGCTTCGAGTGGAGGCGCGGCGTGGCGGGAACTTCACCTCGACCTCTCTGACGGAATCTTTAATAGAATTAAAAAATTGAAACATAAATCAGATATCAATAAATAATAATTAGAAAATTTAAAAAAAGTTAATTGCGTCATGTTTATGATCTACGCCGTCCAAATTACAATAGTAACTCCCGAATGATCACAATGTAAGTTTTGAATTTGAAATAAATTGATTTTAAAATTAGAAAAGCGAATGGCGAGAAATAAATAGGTAAGTAACAGAAAAACTGCTTGTAACTGAATTTCGAACGGCAAGGAGAGGCGCACTGTAAGAAAATCTGATTCGAGTAAAGACAAGGAGAAAGAGCACGGCAGGCACCAAAAACAAAGAAAAAAAAATACGAGCACTTCACTCAGTTAAGGTTAGTAACAGTTACTTCCACGAAATTCTTTTAAAGAAAGACAGGTGAAATGTTCTTCGCCAATGAAACAGTTAAAAACTAAAAAAGATCGGATAAGAAGATATAGAAATCCCAAGAAAACGAACTTTATTAGAGGGCGAAATGTCTAAGAAACCTTTAAAGTTATAGATGAAGTTTATCAGTCGAAGATATAGAGAGTTGCCTCAAAGATGGAGCCGAGGCAAATTTAGGTTAGAAGAAGAGATATAAAGAAGGAATAGTACTACCGATGCAAGAATCCGATCGAACGGTATGATATCCAGTATGAAACCTCGCATCGACGGAGAAAGTAATAGAAATCAAGAAAAGAAAGAAATCATGTCCTAACGAAACAAAATAAACGAAAAATGCGTACAAGAAGGATCGCACCGATCAGTGAACAACAGGACTATATGAAGGCGCACGATAGCCGCACAAATTCCCGAGATCAAGAAGGAAAAGAAAAACCACCAAGAATAGAAGCACAACGGGGGGAGGGAGCGGGAGGGTGCCGGAAAAAGAGAGCCACAGCAACTCCCAAGAAAAAAATCAAGAATAACGAAGGACCAAAAATTCGAATCATAACGAAGGGAGATTGGAGACGGAGAGAAATCCGACCTTGGCATATCTCCGCGAAAGTAGAGGACGCGACGCCGTCGGATTTCCCGCAGGAGGAGAACAGGGAGGAGATCCGAGAAGCGTTGACTGGAGATCCGAAGAGGGAAGGCTCCCGGACCAGGTGGCAGAGGCAGGCGGCGCCACCTCCGGCACCGTCGAGGACAGCGGAGTAGGCTTGGCAGCAGGCGGCGGAAGGCGTCGCAGAGGCGTTCTCAGGCAGCGTTGCCAACGTGATGGAGGCACGAGGACATCGCCTTCAGTCTCTCCGTGCACTGGACAGGCAGCTGGGAAAGCACTTGCCCGGCGGATCCAGCGTCGGCCGCTACAGCCGGAAGGAGGAGGGCGGCGAGGAGGAGGGGGAGGAGGAGAGAGGGGGGGCGGGCTAGGGTGGGTTTCATCTCGTTTTGGAACGCTGAGGTTTCTTGGTCTGGCTTCCAGAGAAACGACGGTTGATACGAGCGCCGGGGAAGTCGGTTCTCGTATTTATAGGCGCCGGCGCGAGAGGCTCAAGTAAATGGAGTGGTGCTGGGTTTGATCTTGACCGTCCAGTTGATGGGTATGTACGGCACAGTAGGCTGCCTATCGGCCAGGGCTACAATCGCTGTAAGTGTGAAGCATTACCATTGTATTTGAGTCATCAGATAAGATTGCAGGCACGCGTTCCTAATTGCAGTACCATGCCTCTACTTACTTTCCTAGGTCCAAACTTTAATAGAATCACAATTCGTTACTGCAGGGAAGCCCAAAAGTTAATAATGTGACTTTTATCAGTGTCGCCCGAAACTACACAGATATTTGTTCTAAACCATAACGACTTTGATGGGGCAATTGAGTGTTTCATATAATCGAATGCATCTGTACTCTTGCGCAAATGAGATGATGGCATAATTCTTGCTAATCTTTTGAGCAACCATGCTTCAACTATATATATATATATATTATATATATATATATATATATATATATATAATATATATTATATATATATATATTATATATATATATATATATATATATATATACTTTGATGGGTCGGATTAGGTTCGCTTTTTAGCATCATAATTGAAGTAGGTGATTAAAAGCTTGGGCATAAGATAACAGCCACAAAGAATTTATAGGTGATTAAATTTGAGGATAGTTGGTCGTTGGGAGATCATCATATAATATTATTTTAAGTGTGAAAATACTGCCATGAGCGAAGGGTCGGACGTATGTCAAAACAAAGTCCAGAACTTCAGGGTGAGTCAGTTGCATATTATTAACAAGTTTGAATCATAAAGCAACGTCTAATTCGTACCCAATCGGTAAGTTATCTTTAAAAATATACATGACAATACTATATTTACAAAGATATACATATCATTTTGGATATTATAAAAGTATGTATACAAAATCAGAAAATAATTATAAAGGCTATACAGATAAATATAAAAACTTTGAATGTATATATGCAATTTCTTTACGCATAAAAAGCCATTGTTTTTGTAGAGGCCATATGAAATTGGGAAAGAGTGGCTCAAGTAAGCTTTGTTGGTTTCCCATACTATAGTTCTATAGCATTGGAAGCCATTTCCACTTTTTTTCTTTTTTTTACTAAAGTTGTCAACTTTCGTGCAACATTAAACTTTGTCCTCAAAATAGATCTAGAACTCAACCCTAAATCTACAGATTATTAGTCATGTGTAGGGAGATGCCATATGATACATCAGAATATCAGAAACTTTTTACAGGATACAAGTCTTGGTGTAATAGTGTTGGAGTTAGATTCCAACATGAAAAATTGCTCACATGAAAATACAAGCACGTAAAAGCAAGCTGAAAGCGTCTATAGGGAGTCGTCAATCCACAAAAATTACACAACGTCTCAGAGGACCCCAAGCAAACAGAGGATGAAAACAGGGAGACGGAAAAGAACGACAGGCCAAGCTAAGAGCAGGCCTTCGCTGCTCCGAACCAGCGCCCGGGTTGACGCCGCGCCCGATATCACCAGCTCCGGTCCTGTATGGTATCTCGGTACAAGCACTGTATACCCAGAGATACAGGAGGAGAAGCGGGTCGGTATTAGGCCGCACAGAAAGTCTAAAAGGATCATTACTCTTTAATTAGGCGATGATTAAGCTTACTCATATCGGAGTCGGGTTTGTGGTCCGGATCCGCAGGGGCAGGGGGCGGCGCACCGGCAACGTCTACGAGGAGAGAGGAGATGACCGAATAAATGAAGGGATATAAACTAAATTAAACTGGGAACTCGAGGGCACATATGTACTTTTACCTGGCTGTTGGTTCACGGGGTCCGGAGGCGTGGCGTCGCGAAGTGGCGGCAGTGTTGGGGAATCTGCACGAGAAGAAATTAACCCACAGGCGCACCCTTCGTTATAACTTGCCCCAGTCACAACTTAATTGGGTGAACTGGTCCCCATGAAAAGTAGAGTGCGTCGTGAGTGGTGACCCATTATTTAGACCACAACGGTGACACATGGTTACCCTCAGCGCACGATAGCGTGCTTGGATGACAAATGGCGGGAAAAAAATCACAAAAGTTGCCTTTTTTTTTTTCATGAAAGAAACAACGGCGATCCGGGTTTGGAAACTTACGGCCATAATCCACCGTTGGATCACCCAACGCAGAGATCTCAAAGCGAGCCGTGTATGATCCAACGGTGGATTTGCGCGAAGGATAAAAAAATAAAAAATAGGCAATAAATATAATTAAAATAAAGAAATTTGAGAAAACATAGCCTAGTTTTTTCGCTGGCAAAAGAACGAGAAAAGAACAAAATAAAAAGAAATAAAAACCAAGATAGAGAAATAAAGGTAATTAGAGAAATTCGAAGAAAGGTCGAGAGCGGGAAAGGAACCTTGGCAGATCTCGGCAAAGGAAGAGGCGGCGCCGGCGTCGGAGGCAGCGCAGGTGGAGAAGAGGGAGACGATACGGGAGGCGTTGAGGGGGAATCCGAGGAGGGAGGGCTCCCGGACGAGGTGGCAGAGGCAGGTGGCGCCGCCTCCGGCGCCGTCGAGGGCGGAGAAGAAGGTCGCGCAGCACGCGGCTGAGGGGGCCGGAGTCGGGTTGTTGGGTGGCGCCGCCACATGCGGCAGGCACGTTGACATCGCCACCAGCTCCACCGCGCACCCAATCGGTGGCGGGGACGGTGCCGGGGCGGCGGAGGCAATCGCTGCGGCGACATGGAGGGCGAGAGCGACGGCGGGGAAGGGATTCATTCTTCGTTCGCGACGGGGGCCTTCTTGATCTGACCGTAATGCCCCTGGACTTGAGAAAAAGGACGAGTGGTATGAGCTCTGAGATGGAGTCTTTCTCCTATTTAGAGGTGACAGTGGTGGAATTAAGATTAGTTACCATCGCGTCAATCTGGACCGTCCATGCGGGACTCACGCACTGATGGCCCTTAGAGTTGGGTCGAATGAGGTCTACCGATCAAATGGAGTTCGATTATTCGGTATGTTACTGCACAAGTTTATTTGAGTGAGTGCAAAACCATGTTACTGGATAATCTCCATAGCGAGTAGCAGCTTAATTAGATTGCAGGAATGTATTCCAAGTTGCAGCACCATGCCCGTATCAACTCTCCTAGCTCCAAAAATTATTATAAACAAATTTATCAAACTGATATGATTTGTTCTGTAGGTTTTTGTGAAACTACAAATATTTAGTATAACCATGATGACTAAGATGTGTCAACTAAGGGTTTTCATGAAACTACAAACATTTAATATAACCATATGGACTATATGAGACAACTAAGGGTTCTTGTCATAGCACGTACCTTTACTTTCGTGCTAAATGAGATGCTGTTGCAATTTGTTGGAGTTTATTGGATAATATATAGCTTGATAGTGTGGCTGTAATTAGTCCCTCCACCCAAAGAAATATAAACAAGTCTCCGTTGAAAGAAAGCTCGATGAACCTTAAACTTTTAAAATGCCCTTCTAGTAACCTACATTTAGTAAATTGTGATTACCATAGCATGGTAGATAATTATTCTCGTCCTTTGGAATATTTTCAATAAAATATAAATCTGAAATATAAAAAAGATTTATTGAGATCTCTTTTTTTCTCCCTATAAAATTTGGGCCAATCTACTCAAAAGCTATTTCTGAATACTAATGAATATAGGCTTAGCTCATCCTATAATTTTATGATCATGCTCATCGAATCGGCTTAATCCATGAATTTAATAGAATTTTAAACCTAATCATCCAAACAAACCCTATGTTTTTGGATTTCTCGGGTTGGGAAAACCCTAAGCTTTGATCCCTATTTTTTTGATTCTCATCCTAATGGATCGATGGCGAGGTAGCTCGGATGACCTCCAACAGCAATTGCTAGAGCCATTCCTTTAGGAAAAAGAGTTCAAGAGACGGGGAAGAGGAGAAGGGCACCTCAACAAATCAATGAAAAGCTCCTCTGCCCTTCATTTATCTGAAATCCTAAGAGAAAGGAAAGGGCAGGTTGGTTGGGGGAGTGGGGGCAGCCACCATATCTGAACTCCTAAGCGTATCTAACAAAATATTGTGAAAGATACTCTACATATGGTATAACTTTTGCTCTAAATGGTTGTATGGGGCAAATTCTAGCATACCAGCATATTTCATGTCATCATATTAAATAAGGCAAGACTATTTAACTCCCAATGTGCCCCCACTCTATTGGCCCAGATACAATCTAGCCCAACAAAATAATGGGGTTGTAATTTCATGTTAGTGCACTTTCAAAAATAATCATTGTAGACCTTTAAACAGGAGTTTATACATAATATGTGATATGTTATTCTCAACAAACTAGAACATTGTACATCTTGTTCACAAAAGACTAGAGAAGTCTGGGCATTTGATTCTTAAATATGGGGAGCTCCATGGATAGGACCTACCATTTTTGAAATCCTAAATATATCTGACAAAATATTTTGAGATATACTCTGGATATAGTCTAAATCTTGTCCTAAATGGTTTTATGGGGGCATAATTTTGGTATATAATAAATGTATTTCATGTAATCTTATTACATATTGGCTAGACTATTTAACTCCCATAATGCCCCCTCTCCTCCATGCACCTTCCTCCTTGGCGAATCGTAACCAGCTCATCTCTAGTAAGATCTATTGGAGTTTTAATCTTAAAAAAAATTAAATTTTCTTATCTTCTAATCTTTAGTTGTTTTAAATGCTTTAAAATATTCTTTTGTAAGATGCCTCTTTCAGAAGAGTTGACTTTTCAAAAAAGAACGTTGGTTTTCGAAAAGATACGGTGTTTCCGAAACATTACGTATCTTCAGAACCACCATATCTCTTTGATCTTCCAGATAGAGTTTATAAACAAACTGCTTAGGAATTAATAAAAAAATAATCCAATCTCTCTCTCTCACACACACACATTGGTACTCTGTCTTTTGAATTTTTTTTTCCCACAAATAGAGAGTTCTTTCACTCTTTAACTTTATGCTTTCTATCTTTTCTTCTTTTCTGGGCACCTAAAGGAGTCAGTCGGATCAAGTCTTCATAGCGATTGTGCTTGTTAGAGGAGGATAGGGCTGAGCTGGATTATTGTACCTTAGAGACGAGATCGTTGCAAACATGTACATAAGGGATGAATCATATTTTTAGGATAATGTATATCACATGCTTGGATTCGGGCAAACCCTTTTCATCTTCTGATTTTATTTTAGTAGATTATTTTTTTATAATACTTCTATAAAATAAAGATATAGTAATTTTTAGGCAATATTTCCAACAGTCTAAGAACATGATCTTGATTACACCAAAAATTGCTATTTGATCGTTTATCAAATTTAGCTCATTTGCATAGGACTAAATTTGGTTTTAATTATATAGAATTAGAAAGCTATATTTTTTTTATAAAAATAAGTCTTTTTAGAAAGTCATATTGCTTTGAAAAATTGTGTAAACAGACATTTTGCAACTTTAAAAACTATACAGAAATTTGCTACAAATTTAAAATATTTACAGAATTTTTTTGGAACTTTAAAATCTTTGTAGAATTTTTTTGTAGATTAAAAATTTGTGTAGAAAATTACTGCAGCTTTAAAAGCCATGCAGATTTTCTACGACATTAAATTCTGTGTAATCTATTTTTTGAAATCTTTAATTACTATGCAAAATGTTTTACATCTTTAAAATTTATGCAAAAAACGCCTTTTTAAAAGCTGTAGAGAAATTATTGTTGCTTTAAAAACTGTGCATATTATTAGTTGTTCTCAAAATACATACTGCTGCTTTAAAAAATGTCTAAAAATCATAAAGTTAAAATTATCTGTTATACTTCCTAGTGTGGTTATTTAATTTTATTGATATTATTATTCTTTATTGCATTTATTTCAAATCTAGAATTTAACTCAAAACTTTACGAATAAAAGAGTACTAACAAAAAGATGAATCGAGTTATCCAGATTCGTCATAAATTTGTAAGATAACTCAAAAAAGGAATGCTATTGTCTTGGAATTTGTCAAGTATGAGAAAAACTTGGTAGATGAATTAAACAAGGATTTGTCTAGGAGTTGAGTCTTGGAATTATCGGTGGGGATGGGGCTAGCTTAAACCCACTATTTAGTCACCGACAGTGGATACCCAACCTCTGTGATTGAACATTCCATGAAGGAGGTTTAGTATGGTAGAAAGGAAACTATTTGAGTGATCGTGTTAGAGCATATTTTTCAGAGTATATCTCCTCCCATTCCTATGATGAGTGCTCTTATCAGTGATAAAAATATATACTAAAAAGGTTGAGTTATGCTTTTATTGAGTCAAAGATAGAAAAACTGTAGAATATTAGGTCACAAATACCCTTGAAGGACTTACCTATATGAGAATTGTTATATAGACCATGACTAGAGGTTTCGGCTAACCCTTAAAAATTTTCATAAAAAATCATGGTACTAAGTGCAAGACCTTTAAAATACCTTTTTGTGAGATGCCTCTTTTAGAAGAGTTATGACTCTTCGAAAGAGAATGTTGGTTTTCGAGAAGATACGATATTGTTGAAACATTACATATCTTTGGAACCATCTTCTCTTTGGTCTTTCAGATAGAGTCTATAAATAGTCTCCTCCGAAATTTATAAAACAACAATTTAATCTCTCTCTCTCTCACTCATACTCTTTCAAGAGTTTCTTCCATAGACAGAAAGTTTTTTCACTTTTCAACTATTAACTTTCTATCCTTTTTTTTTTGGGCATTTGAAGGAGTCGGTCGGATCAAGTCTCCACAACGAGTGTGCTCGTTAGAAAAGGATCGAGCTGAGCTGATTATTGTATCTTAGGGATGAGATTACCGCAAACCTACACATAAGGGGCGAATCACGTTCTTAGGATGGTGTATATTACACACATCGATCCAGACAAGCACTTTTTAATCTTCTGATTTTATTCTAGTAGATAATTCAATTATAATACTTCCATAAAATAAAGATATAGCAATTTCTAGGCAATATTTCTAATAAGATCTCCATGGATAGGGCCTACCATTTTTGAATTTCTGAGCATATCTAACAAAATATTTTGAGGTATACTCTGGATATGGTCTAAATCTTGTCCTAAATGGTTTTAGGGGGCATAATTTTGGTATATAATAAATATATTTCATGTAATATTATTAGATATTGGCAAGACTATTTAACCCTCATCGTGCCCTCTCTCCTCCATGCACCTTTCTTCTTGGTTGATTGTAACAAGCTCATCTCTAGTAAGATCGATCTCCATAAATAGGGCCTACCATTTTTGAATTCCTGAGTACATCTAACAAAATATTTTGAGATATACCCTGGATAAGGTCTAAATCTTGTCTTAAATGGTTTTATGGGGGCATAATTTTAGTATATATATCTTATTAGATATTGACAAGACTATTTAACTCCCATAGTGCCGCCTCTCCTCGATGCACCTTCCTTCTTGGCCGATCGTAACTAGCTCATCTCTAGTAAGATCTCCATAGATAGGGCCTACCATTTTTGAATTCCTAAGCATATCTGACAAAATATTTTAAGATATACTCTAGATATAGTCTAAATCTTGTCTTAAATAGTTTTATGGGGGCATAATTTTAGTATATATAAATGTATTTCATGTAATCTTATTAGATATTGGCAAGACTATTTAACTTACATAGTGCCCCCTCTCTCGATGCACCTTCCTTCTTGGCCGATCGTAACCAGCTCATCTATACTAAGATCTCCATAGATAGGGCCTACCATTTTTGAATTTCCGAGCATATCTGACAAATTATTTTGAGATTTACTCTGGATATGGTCTAAATCTTCTCCAAAATGATTTTATGGCGGCATAATTTTGGTATATAATAAAGGCATTCCATGTAATCTTATTAGGTATTGGCAAAACTATTTAATTCCCATAGTGTCCCCTCTCTTCCATGCGCCTTTCTCCTTGACCGATCGTAACCAGCTCATCTCCAGTAAGATCTCCATGGATCTCCACATTTTCTTCTTGCCTTTCCTCGCCCCAGGTCACATGATTCCTATGATCGACCTTGCCAAGATATTTGCTGACCGCGGCGTCAAGGTCAGCATCGTAACTACAACTGGAAACATACCTCGCATCCAACCCACCATCGATCTTGCCAACAACTCTTGCCACTCCTCTCGCCACCATATCCAACTCATTCCCCTCCACTTCCCCTACTCTGAGTCCGGTGTCCCCAAAGGCCACGAGAACCTCATCAACTTTTCCGATCCCGGTATCAGCCCAGAGTTCATCACTGCCATCAACCTTCTCGAGGCCCCCTTCATGCAGCTCGCCAAAGACCACCGCCCTGACTGCATCATCTCTGATATCTTCTACCCCTGGACGAGCAGCATCGCCCATGAGCTCAGAATACCGAGGCTTGTCTTCCATGGTTCAGGCATGTTTACTTATGCCGTCATGTGTGTCATCAAAGATCTCAAGCCCTATGAGGGCGTCAATAGCGACAGGCAGCCATTCGTCGTGCAGGGGCTTCCCCATAGGATCGAGATGACACGATCACAGCTCCCGGAGTTTGTCACAGAAGCTAGAACCGGCTTCTTCAAAGAGACAGATGATGCTCATGACATGACCTATGGCATGGTAATGAATAGCTTCAACGAGTTGGAATCCGACTACGCCAATCTACTTAAGAAGATGTTGAGCATGAAAGTGTGGCATGTTGGCCCGGTGTCCTTATTTAATCAAGATGTTAATGATGAAATGGCAAGAGGTGACAAGGCCTCAATAGACTGCAACCATTGCTTGAGTTGGTTGGACACTAAGAAGCCGAGGTCGGTTCTTTACATATGTTTCGGAAGCTTAGGACGATTCACTCATGCTCAGCTTCAAGAGATTGCATTAGGGCTCGAGGCTTCCGAGCACCCATTCATTTGGGTGGTGAGATACAATGACGAATTGTCGGCATGGCTACCAGAGGGGTTTGAGAATAGGGTGATAAGTGAAGGGAGGGGTGTAATCATTAGCGGGTGGGCACCGCAGTTGCTCATATTGAACCATCCAGCGGTCGGGGGATTTATGACGCATTGCGGGTGGAACTCATGTTTGGAAGGGACCGTCGCTGGTTTGCCAATGATAACGTGGCCACTCTTCGCTGAGCAGTTCTTTAGCGAGAGGCTTATTGTGGACGTGCTGAGAATTGGGATAGCAATCGGGGTGAAGGTGTGTAGTGGTAACGAGGAGGAAAGAGAGATGGTGATGGGGGAGGGGATAAAGAAGGTGGTGGATGAGTTGATGGGAAATGGGGAGGAAGCGGATGGGAGAAGGGAGAGAGCAAAAGAGCTTGGAGTGATGGCTAGGAGGGCTGTGGAGGTGGGGGGTTCTTCTTATAATGATATGAGCCATTTGATAGAGGATTTGCTTAGTCTAAGATCTGCTTAGATCCAGACCGGTGAGGACGAAAAATGATTCAACTATGTTTTTCTTTCATTTTTGGGCCTGTCATAGGCAAGACAATTGAAGCACATTTGTACGAAAATAGCTGTTTACCATCCACTCGGATTTGCTAAACGTTTTCGGAACTGTTTCCGATTTGGACTAGAAGCATATTTGTCACCCTCCTGTTTATAACAGAAGGTTATCGTCGTCTTCTTCTTTATGATTTTTCGATGACGGCGATGGATATCCCCTCCGATGATATCATGCTACCCGCAGCGTTCTCTCCATCGCTTTAGTTGTGCCTCCAAACAAATGGCTTTAGGTTGGCATCAGAGGAGTAGTTCTCTCGCCGCGCCTCATCCCCTAGTCTCATCGTTCGCACCGTTCTTAGTCGTCAACCATACGGCTCAAGCTCTAGATCAAACGAGTGCAAGTGCCCCTGATGCAGGAGCATGGCGCATGGATTCAAGGAGTCCTTGTGTGTTTAGGAGTCCTTGCGCCATAAGAAGTCCTTATGTGGGTATGAGTCCTTGTGTGACTAGGAGTCTAGTTAATTTGGGTTTGTAATATGCTGATTTGTGTTTGATGATTGAGTCCATATAATTGAATGCCAAGTGGCAATTAGATGACATGAAGATCAAAGCATGATGTGGAGACTTTGACTTGGCCAAAGTCGAGTTGTCCTAGAAGTCCTAGATTCTCTCTAGTGTCAAGTGTTAGGAGTTGTTTTTGGTCCATGTGGCGTTTGGAGAAGAGTCCTAGTTGATTTGGACTCTCTTCCATGCATCATGAGGAGTCCTAGATTATTTGGAGTTTTATTTATTGAGTTCATGTGTCGTTTGAAAGAGGCCTAGCTAATTTGGACTCTTAGTCTATGTGTCTTTAAAGAGTCCTAGTTATTTAGGAGTCTTAGTTGGTTTAGTAGATTTCGTCAGTTGATTTCATCAGTTGATTTCATCAGTTAATTTCGTTAAATGATTAATTTGATTTAAAAGAGTCCATATATTGTTGGAGTCCTAAAATTCTGATTGTAAGAGTCCATATTTTTCCAACGTCTTACTCTATATAAAGGAGAGGTTGAAGAATAAAATTAGAGAATTAATTTAGTTTTCAATTGCTCTTGTGATCTAGAGGCGAGAGGCTTCTTCTTTCTCTATTGGTGAGACTTCACAGGTTCCTTCCTTCCTTAGTGAGATGCTGGAAAATCCTTGGATTTATGATAGAGGTGAGACTTTCTATTCAGCCCATAGTTATCTTGTTACCATCAAAACCGCACCACCTTCCATTGTTTCTTCTTTCATCTGCCCACCTTCTTCACGCAATAGCCCTAATCCTTTGACGCCCTAATCACCACAAAGTCCATTAAGTTTCAGATCTAAATCGCAGGCCTAATCTCTTCCTCCCACGTCTTAGCCCAAATTAGCTTTAGGTCCAACCAATTTCAGCCATCATCCACCAAAAATTCAGCAGCACCCACCTCCATTCTGCGTCAGCCCCAGATCTTCACCTGAGGCTACCTGGAGGAGACGATGATATCATGATCATCGCCTCGATAACGGCTAGCTATTCTGCATCAAGCAGATATCAATGGAAAGCTACAATATGTCTGCTATTTCTACAATCCCTTCACCGAGGAACACACAGTGATCCCCAAACCCAGCCATTGCTGTCGTAGATTGAACATAGTGATGAGAGCACAAAAGTGCGATCTACACGCTGCTTAAATTAATATTATTATTAACATATAATGATAAATTCACTAGTTTAATATTATATTTTTTTGGTATAGGTTATTATAAATTAAAGTTTAAATGCGCATTTGGTATAGATGGCGCAGGCCTAATCCTACCATGACTTGGTCAAGCACATTTGCCCCTGAACGACTTTCCATCCAGCCCATGCATATCAGCCCGTCTCCCCAACTTGTCATATCTGATGGATTCCCACCAACCATCCAAGGATCACAGAATCGAGCCTGGTTTGAAGACATAGAGTAGGGGAGCTAACAGTGAAGTCCCACCAACCGTCCACATCCTTCCAAATCAGTCTCCGCGTATTTCATCCCGTGAGATCACGCGTGAGCCCAAGCATCAAGTCACAGCAACCCATGGATCCTGCGTCCATTCTAGAACTCCTCTTCTTCCGCACGCAATCCAGCCTCCCACTGTGCACCCCAGCGATTTTCGCATTCCTCCGCATCTCGGATCAGCCAGCCATCCGTGAAGGAAGCATCCAGCAGCCTGTGATGCATCCCAAGATTCCTCCTCCCAGCTTCTTCCGCCTCTTCTTCCGTTTGCGTTCAACGAGCCGTTCCAGCCACAGCCAATATTTCCCGTGATCCCAGCAACCCGGACGATCGCCTCCTCCCAGCGATCCCGCGTTCGTTCCAAAGCCGTGATCCCAGCGTGGTCCAAAGAAGGAAGTCGATGAAGCCTCCACGATCCGCCCAGCCGATCCCGCGACATCCTCCTTTCCAAATCAGCACCAGCATCCCGGACAACCCCATACTCCGCTCTCCCAGCCTTCCACGAAGCACCATGTCTCCTCTGCAAGCAAATCTCCCTGCATCACGCGGCTGTCCATGCTCACATCGGGAAAAAAGAACTCACATCGGGAAAAAAGAATAGAGCCATGCTCTGTTTTTGAAAGAAAGAAAAAAAAAGAAAGAAAAAGGGCATGGGTTCCACCGAGAGGGAGAAGTTCCGTGTTTGATTTTTTTTCCTTTATTTTATTTTATTTTATTTGCAGAAGAAAGGCAGCATCAGGCTACCAATCTTCATTTCTACTTTTGTAATCAATTTTCTTTTTATGAAATCTATCAAATTTCTTTCATGCAATCCATGTTCTAGGTTCAGTTTAATTTATGCAATCTATTATTTTTTATTTTATGCAATCTGCATCTAAGTTTTAATTTAATATTCTATAATTTATTTTATACATTCTGGAATTCTTGTTTTAATTGCAAAAGTTTTCTTTCTTCCCTTTGTTTATTTTTTTTAGAAAAATAGCTCTGCTTGGTTAGAGATTAATCGAATATCCTCAATGAATTGTTTTTTTTTAAAAAAATAAACCTTAATGGAGTTTCTATTCTCTATTTGTGTACTCCAATTGCCTTCCTGTGGATTGACCTCGTACAACCACTATTCATCGAATAGAGGATGGTAAGAGTAAATATAAAAATATTTGTTTGTTGGTTAAGATCTTGACAACGACACCCTTTTTAAGTCATCCTCAGGTCTACAAGAAAGCCAACAACAAATTTTGGCGCCATTAACGGGGAGGCAAGGCGAGTCACAAGGAAGATTCAACGAACGCCACTAAGATCAGGTGTGAAATTTTTACTTCTAGCCTTGATTTATTTTCTTAGATTATTTTAATCTTTCCTTATTTAATTCTTCCTAGATTAAAGTCAAAAAAAATTTAAAAATTAATTAGATTAAAAAAAAATTTGCTAGTAATTGATAGGGTGCAATCCTCCGAGGTTATCATACCTCTATTGGGGCTCCTCACGGAGTAATCTCCAAAGCTTATTCAACGGGCATTCGGAGATTGACTGACGCATAAAGATTAGTTTTTAGTTTACATTCAAGTTATTCCTATATAAAAATTTAAATAAACAAAAAAAATATAAAATTAAAAAATTAAAAAAAAATAAATATATAAATAAAAAAATTGCTTGATCATTTAATTAAAGGAATTTAATGTCATGCCATAAAACTTCTAAAAAAATTTTACGATTGTTGCATGTAGTGTAAAGTATTTGCATAAAAAAATCTAAGGGAAAAACCCACTAAAAAGATAAGGTCGGAATTTCATCACTCGTCCTTAGCCCAAAAAAATCATCACAGTGCATAAATATCCTAAGCCTAATCATATTAAAAATAATTAGACATTGGCATTAGGATTTTTGAGCTCAATAGGCTCTTGGAAAGAAGCGACTGAAGGCCACTCCAGTGAGAACTTTAGTAATTGGTAATGTCTAGGCAAGTTTTATAACAGTGAAAACTATTACGAAAATTGTGGTACTTAAGTGAGCCTAGTCTACCACCACACACCCTGTAACTTACCTGGTCACTAGTCACTAGATTTTCTTAACTTGTAAGCTTAAGTTTAATCTGGAAGGGAGATTAGGAGTTGTCTAATCTAGGAGAGAATTTTAGAAATTCTTACCTAATAATTCTCCACGCAATTAGATTTAAGAAGCTACTAAACCTCACTTGATTCTAAGACTAATAAAGTCAAATTGTTGTGTGGTGTTGGTTGTTGTCATCTGTGTCTAGCCCTTCTTTTCTCTTAGGATCTCGTTCATTTTAGGAGTCAAATCTAATGAATTATTGATAGTGTATGCATGGTAGAAGGTCATTAAGGGGTAAGTTAACACCATTTGATCCTGAGATTGATAGAAATTTTCATCACAACCAGCGATCTATATGCCAACCGTCAATCTCTACAATAGGTGAACATATTAAAACTTTGAATGAGTTGTTCGCACCCGCATCCGCTAGTCCCCCTACTTGCATAGTGTTACCAATTAATAATGCAGCCCAGTTCGAGATTCGAGCTGCAACAATAAACATGTTACCCAAATTTCATGGGTTTGAGAGTGAACAACCGTATATTCATCTAAATTTTTTTTTGACAATTTGTCAAACGTTTAGAAATCAAAACTTAGATGAAGAGGGTATTAAATTAAGGTTGTTTTCCATGACTTTAGAGGATCGTGCTGCGGCATGACTATATTCTCTTGCTTCAAATTCCATCACATCATGGGAACAACTATCTAGGAAGTTCATGGCTAAGTTCTATCCCATGGTAAAGACTGAAAAAATTAAGGATGCCATCAGAACTTTTAGAGCAAAATCTGAGGAGGAATTTTTCCAACTTTGGAAAAGATTCCACGATCTTTTGGTCAAGTGCCCGCACCATGGGCTTGACAAGGCTGATTTAGTACATTTCTTTTACAAAGGACTACCACCAGCACACAGGAACATGATTGAATCGATGCATAAGGGTAGGTTCATAAACCAAACCCCTGATCAAGCCTATGAGTTCCTTGTGGACTTAGCTGAAAATGCCCAAAATTGGAGTAGCTACGGTCAGGAGATAGATAGAGATGATTATGGATCTAGAGAACCAAGTACCTACGGAATAAAAATAGACCCAGAACTCAAAAATGTCATGTCCAATATGGTGAATGAGGTGAATAATCTAGGCAAAAAGTTGAATGCTTTCACGATTTCCACTAACTCGAACTCACACAAAGAGTCAAATCCTATCATGAAAGTGGAACACGAGCCACAAGGCTTATGTATCTTGTGTAACAGTTCTGAGCATCTAGTGGAGTATTGTCCTAGTTTACCCAACATTAAGGCCGAGCAGGCAAATGCTCTAAATTCATATAATGTCTTTAAGAAACCCACTCCCAACTCATTCAGCCCAATTTATCACCCTGATAATAGGTTTCACCTGAACTTCTCATACAGGCAGACTGAACCTATTTAGCATCAAGGTGGTCCACCAGATTTTCAGAAGAACTTTCCTAGGATAGGTCCACCACAGATGAACCAATCATTAGCTCCACCTATCCCTCCTTATAGTGCCCTTATCCCTCAGCAATCTACATCGTTGGAAAGCCATGATGGCTAACATGATGAAGCAACAACAAGACTTCATCCAACAACAACAATAAACTAATATGGCTCAAACCCAGACTAACCAATTCCATGCACAAACAATTGCAAAACTTGAGGTTAGTCTAAGCCAAATAGCTAACTCTCTAGGGGATAGGAAGAGAGGTGAATTACCCAGACAGCCAGTGCCTAACCCTAGTAGGCAACAAAATCAAGGGCCGAGAGGCCAGTTTTAGATTGACTCAAATGAAAATTCAACCCATGAAGTCCAGGCAATTACCACTTTACAGTCTGTCAAGCAAGTGGACAACAAGATCCAACTTCCTGTACAAGAAAAAGAAGAAAAGCATGAACCGAACCCCACTCAGAAAAAAGGACAAGAATAAGAAACACAAGGAATAGAGAAAAAATCAAAAGAGACATACACACCCATGGCTCCCTTTCCTAGTAGACTACAAGATTCCAAGAAAAAATCTTAGTATGATGAAATCATGGAGATTTTAAAAATGTCTAAATAAATTTATCCTTCCTAAATGTCATCAGCCAGATCCCCTTCTATGCAAAATTTTTAAAAGACCTCACTACGGTGAAAAGAAAAACCAGTATTTCTAAGCAAGCTGTGATAGCGGCACAAGCATCTTCTCTCATTCAACAATAGATTGCCCCAAAATACAAGGTTCTTAGTTGCCCCACTGTTGAAATTAAAATAGGAGAAACCATCATTCGAAGAGCCCTCCTAGATTTAGGAGCTAGTGTAAACTTGTTATCCTATTCTGTGTACACATAGTTAGGTTTAAGAAAATTAAAACCCACAAACATCACTCTTTCGTTAGCAGTTAGAACTATAAAGTACCCCAAAGAAATTGTGGAGGATGTGATTGTAAAAGTTAATGAGTTCTACTGCCCTGTGGATTTTGTAGTCCTTGAAACTGAACCAGTAAAAAATCCAGAAAGTCACATCCTGGTGATCCTAGGTAGACTATTTTTGGCCACTTCAAATGCTGTGATTAGTTGCCGAAATAGAATAATGACTCTAGCCTTTGGAAACATGACTGTCTAGCTCAATGTTTTTCACAGTAGTAGTCAGTCAACTGAGATGGATAATTTGGAAGAAATTCATGTGATCGAGAACATAATTAGCAGTTCTTTTGAAGAGTTAAGTTATTCTAATCCATTAGAAAGATGTTTGGCTAATTTCGGTCAAAATTGTGAATCAATTCAAGAGGTGAATGCACTATTAGATTTCATTCTTATGATGGATACTAGCAGATGGGCCACCAAATTTGAATCATTGCCTATTTCAGAATCTCAGCTAGTGCCATCTAATGTCAAACCTCCCCAGCTAGAACTTAAAGACTTTCTTGAAAACTTGAAGTATGCATTTCTTGGAGATAACAAGACCTTACATGTTATAATTGCATCGAATCTGACTAAAGAACAGGAAGAGAAGTTGTTAAGTATCCTTCGGAAGAATCAGGAAGCTATCGGTTGGTCTATAGCTGATATCAAGGGAATTAGTCATTCTGTGGTCCAACATAAGATCCATCTAGAAGAGGATGCAAAAATCTTTAGAGAACCACAAAAGCCACTTAATCCAGTCATGAAGGATGTAGTTCGAGCCGAGGTCATCAAGCTTTTAGATGCAGGGATTATATATCCTATTTCTGATAGTCAGTGGATAAGCCCAGTTCAAGTCGTACCCAAGAAGTCCGGCATCACTGTAGTAAAAAATGATCATAATAAGTTAGTTCCTACTCGAATCCAAATGGGTGGCGAGTGTGCATCGACTACAAGAAGCTTAACGCCATGACTAGAAAAGACCACTTTTCTCTATCCTTCATGGATCGAATGCTAGAATGTCTAGCTGGCCACTCTCATTACTGTTTTCTCGATGGTTATTCTGGATATAACCAAGTCCCTATCGCACATGAGGATCAAGAGAAAATCACGTTCACCTATCCTTATAGCACTTTTGCCTACCATCGCATGCCTTTTGGGCTATGCAATGCATTGGCTACATTCCAGCAGTGTATGATGAGTATTTTCTCCAACATGGTGGAGAAATTTTTAGAAATTTTTATGGATGACTTTTCTGTATTTGGATCAAATGTCGATGAATGTCTGCACCACTTAACACTTGTTGTAGAACGCTGTAAAGAGAAAAATCTAGTTCTTAACTGGAAAAAGTATCATTTTATCGTAGAATCAGGCATTGTTTTAGGACACATTGTGTCACAAAGAGAAATTGAGGTGGATAAGGCCAAAGCAGAATTAATTGCTAAATTGCCACCTCCCAAGACTGTTAGAAAAATTCGATCATTTTTAGGGCATGCGGATTTTTACCGCCGTTTTATCAAGGATTTTAGCAAAATATCGAAATCCTTATGTGATTTGTTGGCCAAAGATGCTATTTTCAATTTTTTGCCAACTTGTGTAGCTGCTTTCGAAAGACTGAAGTCTGAATTGACTTCAGCAACCATCATAAGGTCTCTTGGTTGGAGTCATCCTTTTGAAATCATGTGTGATGCATCTGATTATGCCATAGGTGCCGTCTTAGGTCAGCGAGTGGGGAAGCTTCCTCATGTTATTCATTATGCGAGCAAAACCTGAATGACGCCCAACTCAACTATTCCACCACTGAAAAAGAATTGTTGGTGGTTGTTTTTGCTCTAGATAATTTTTTTCCATACCTGATAGGATCTAAGGTTCTTGTTTATTCTGATCATGCCGCCCTTAAGTACCTTCACACAAAGAAGGATGCCAAGGCAAGGCTCATTCGTTGGATCTTACTGCTCCAGAAATTTGATCTCGAAATTCGAGATAAAAAGGGATCTGAAAATGTAGTGGCTGACCACTTGTCCAGACTAATTGTTGAGTCATCTGCAGAATCCTTACATATATCTGAAACTTTTCTGGATGAACAACTAATGACGATTTTCTATACCAATATTTCATGGTATGCTGACATAGTCACTACCTTGTTACTGAACAAATGCCCAGCTCTTGGACGAAGCAGGGCAATTTCGCTTCCTAGCTCGTGTGAAGTGGTATTTTTGGGATGAACCATACTTATTCAAATACTGCCCCGATCAGATCATCCGACGGTGTATCCCTAAATACGAACAAAGAAAAGTCCTTTCCTTTTGTCATGACCATGCTTGTGGTGGTCATTTCAGTGGTAAAAAGACAGCCGCAATGGTTTTACAGTGCAGATTCTATTAAACCACACTATTTCATGACTCACACGAGTATTGTAAAACATGTGACCGATGTCAAAGACTAGAAAAAATTTCAAGAAGAAATGAGATGCCCCTGAACCCGATCTTAATTGTAAAAATCTTTGATGTTTGGGGTATTGATTTTATAGGTCCTTTTTCTATGTCATTTGGGCACCAGTATATACTCCTTGCTGTTGACTATGTGTCCAAGTGGATTGAGGCTATCGCGTGTAAGACCAATGATCACAAAGTGATGATCAAGTTTCTTAAGGAGTCTATCTTCGCTCGCTTTGGCACCCCTCATGCTATCATTAGTGATGGGGGAAAACACTTGCAATAGAATTTTTAAAGCTCTTGCTAGGAAGTACAACATCACCAACAAGGTTGGTACACCGTATCATCCACAAACGAGTGGACAAGTTGAGATTTCCAACAGAAAAATTAAGACTATCCTTGAAAAAACTGTCAATCCATCTCGAAAGGATTGGTCCCTTAGGTTAACGGATGCATATGGGTATATCGTACAGCCTACAAAACACCAATTGGAATGCCCCCATATAGGATTGTTTATGGCAAGGCTTGTCATTTACCTGTCGAGTTAGAACATAAGGCCTATTAGGTAATCAAACATCTAAATTTCGATCTCGACAAGGCGGGAGAACATAGAAAACTTCAACTCGATGAGCTTGAAGAAATTAGGAACGATGCTTACGAGTGTGTTAAGAAGTAGAAGGATCACATGAAGGTCATGCATGATAAAATGATCACTCGTAAGGAATTTCACCAAGGACAAAAGGTTCTTCTATATGATTTTCGATTACATCTGTTCTCTAGGAAACTTAAATCTCGCAGGACTGGCCCATACACGGTAGAGAAAGTGCATCCACATGGTGCAGTAGTAATATGCAATACCAAGGATGGTAGGTCCCTTCAAGTCAATGGACATCGTTTAAAACCATACCTTGAGTATCTAAGTCCAGAAGTCAAGGAGACACTTCTGATCGATCCTGTCTATCATGAATGAATTAGAATTGTCTGGCTGAAGATATAAAACTTAGCGCTCTTGGGAGGAAACCCAACATGTAAAATTACTAACATGCAAGTTTGGGGGTATTTTCCCCGGTCTTCAAGTTATTCAGCCATATAAAGGTCCAATATGAAGTAATGTCTCCTCTGTCCTATTCTGTTTTAATTTTCTCAACATTGAAGACAATGCTGAATTTAGGTATGCGGGTGAGAATATTTTTGATTTTTCTGTCTAAAAGAATTTTTGTGCCTAAAAAAAAAAGGATTTCAAATTTTTAACTCAAATTCTAATCTTTTTGGCGGTAAAAACTAGGAATTGCTTTGACAATAACTTTAAGTTAAGGAATATAATAGCAGTTCTAACTTGAGTTTTCATCCCACCTGTCTCCTGCTAACATGATAGAAGATGATTTAGCATCTACACATAAGCATATAAATTGTGGGGTATGTAAACTTACAACTAATATGAATACTTTTAATCTTCTGGATAATTTAAAGTTATATGTGTGATGAACACCCTATGCCAATTTTTTTTTAAATAATAATAATAATAATAATAATGAGTCTTCTCATTGAGTAACCGGGTCTCTTGCCTGGCAAGCAGTGAGTGTTCACGTAAAAAGGTGAGGATGACTGACATTAAACTCTGAGTGACTAATTCAGCCTTGGAGCCTAGTTGACTTGAGTTATTAAGCCTGTTAGGGTGTCTTTACATCTAGTACCCTGAGCCATCTAGATTCGAAGTCATTGGCCTAACACTCGCTACACGGGTCAGATAGAAAGCTTAATAAGGCTAGATATTACATAAGTCATTCTTCTTAGCATTCAGTCTGATTAAAAGTTAAATCTCGGGTATTCATTACCATTTAACTCTAGAAAGTCTTGAAAATTAGAGTGATCATGTTGGAAGTAAGTGAAAGCCACTCATTTATATGATACTATCTTGCACCTCACTACATTCTTGACTTGTTAGTAGATAGATGGGGTGTAATGGAACATGAGTTAGAGTCTGCTTAAATATGATAACAATAAGTCTCTATTATCCTTGCAATTTTAGGTTCATACAGTAATACTTGTTCAAATTTTGAGTTAAACATTGGAAATTCCTGACTGATGAAGTTTGTAGGTAACTTCACTGCAAACCCTCACGAGACAACACTTGTCCACTAGGGTAACCTAGGGGTTTAAAGGCTTGTTGCACGTGCTAAGTGCAATCATGATTTCCTATGAAAATGGGTACGTATCTCAGTTTTGTGTACTTAGCTTCAATAAAAAGTCATAAGTAGATTACATCTTTTGTACTCTCATTTTATCGTTAGCTTGTTAATTGCTAGAGACTAGCAATAAGCTAGTTGGAGGGTGTGATGAGAGCACAAAAGTGCGACGCTACTTAAATTAATATTATTGTTAACATATAATGATAAATTTACTAGTTTAATATTATATTTTCGTTTGGTACAGGTTATTATAAATTAAAGTTTAAATACGCATTTGGTACAGATGGCGCAGGCCCAATTCTACCATGACCTGGTCAAGCATATTTGCCTCCGAACGACTTTCCATCCAGCCCACGCATATCAGCCTGTCTCCCGCGTCCCTAATTTGTCATATATGATGGATTCCCACCAACCATCCAAGGATCACAGAATCGAGCCTAGTTTGAAGACATAGAGTAGGGGAGCTAACAGTGGAGTCCCACCAACCGTCCACATCCTTCCAAATCAGTCTCCGCATATTTCATCCCGTGAGATCACACGTGAGCCCAAGTATCAAGTCACAGCATCCCATTGATCCCGCGTCCATTCCAGAACTCCTCTTCTTCCGCACACAATCCAGCCTCCCACGTTGCACCCCAGCGATCCTCGCATTCCTCCGCATCCTGGATCAGCCATCCATCCATGAAGGAAGCACCCAACAGCCTGTGATGCATCCTAAGATTCCTCCTCCCAGCTTCTTCCGCCTCTTCTTCCGTCTGCGTTCAACGAGCCGTTCCAGCCGCAGCCAATATTTGCCGTGATTCCAGCAACCCGGACGATCGCCTCCTCCCAGCGATCCCGCGTTCGTTCCAAAGCCGTGATCCCAGCGTGGTCCAAAGAAGGAAGTTGATGAAGCCTCCACGATCCGCCCAGCCGATCCCGCGACATCCTCCTTTCCGGATAAGCGCCAGCATCCCGGACGACCCCATCCTCCACTCTCCGATCCTTCCACGAAGCACCATGTCTCCTCTGCAAGCAAATCTTCCTGCATCACGCGGCCATCCTCGTCATCATGCTATTTCAGCCGTCCATGATTCACGGCCTAGAATCCAGCCTCCGTGAACGCTCCAACGCGATCAATGACCGCAATCCGCGTCCTCCTCCTCTTTCGGGATCCATCGCTGGCTTCAAGGTCTTGGGCGATCTATAAAAAGGGGAGACGCTCAGCTGTGCAGGGAAGGAGGTTCTCAGTTGGGCCAAAGGAGAGCTCACATCGGGAAAAAAGAACAAAGCCATGCTCTGTTTTTGAAAGAAAGAAAAAAAAGAAAGAAAAAGGGCATGGGTTCCACCGAGAGGGAGAAGTTCCGTGTTTGATTTTTTTCCCTTTATTTTATTTTATTTTATTTGCAGAAGAAAGGCAGCATCAGGCTACCAATCTTCATTTCTACTTTTGTAATCAATTTTCTTTCATGCAATCCATGTTCTAGGTTCAGTTTAATTTATGCAATCTATTAATTTTTCTTTTATGCAATCCGCATCTAAGTTTTAATTTAATATTCTGCAATTTATTTTATGCATTCTAGAATTCTTGTTTTAATTTCAAAAGTTTTCTTTCTTTCCTACCTCCTACAACCACTATTCATCGAATAGAGGATGGTAAGAGTAAATATAAAAATATTTGTTTGTTGGTTAAGATCTTGACAACGACACCCTTTTTATGTCATCCTCAGGTCTACAAGAAAGCTGACAACACATAGGTATATTCACCATCAGTCCTACCCAAACCAGTGGCTTCACTTTCACTATCGTAAACACCTTTGAAATCATGACGTATACCCATCGGTCAAGCAATTCAAATTCGAAATATACACGTCCTTGTTAGAAAATGAGGAAGAACACTCAAGAAGAAGGTGGTAGAAACTATCAAGAACAAAATTTAGAGAATGATAATTTTCATTCAACTCACAACTTACAAATGGATGCTTACAACTCTTTGACGCGCTCGCAAAAATATTTTCGTGAAACTAATCTCCCAAGTATAGGAGAATCGTATAAGTAGTAAAATCTCGGAAGTCCGAGGTCGAATCCTCAGGGAACGTTCTATGGATTATTAGCGTAATTTTTAGATGTAATTTTGGATTGATTTTCAGAAATTAAAATCAGAGAACAATATAGCAATAAACAAAGTTCAATGAAATAAAGATGGTAGGGATCTGGAATCCCCCTTGATGATATTGCATCCAAGAAATAAACTCTATGGTTCTTGATTAAAAATGAATGGTAGGATAGATCTAATCATGGTATATGTTTCATAAACATATGAACTCAATTTCTAAGCATTCATCGTGCTTTCTACATCTACGACGAATCAAATACTAAAGCAATCCATATATCAATAATCATAATCCATTAAATAGCTATCTACGAAATAACTATGCATGGATCAAAAACATATCAGTAAATATAATTCATTCAAGGCAAAAGTTTAGAGTTTACTTCAAAGAGCAATACATCAAAGGTTCCTCCATCACCCTTCACCTAAGAAATCAACCCTCCATTAACATAAAAGAAAACTCCCCTCTTTTCTTTTCTTTTTTCTATTCTTTTTGGAAATAGAGCTTGCTCTGTTTCCCTTTTTTTTTTCTTCATTGAATAGCCGGCTGAGGCTCTCTGTTTCTTCGAATGAACTCCCCCCTCTCCCAGCTGAGAGGTAATATCCTCTTTTCCTTTGATCCCCCGATTTCGCACGCGGTGGATACCTGTCGGCTGAGATGGATTCCTGATCCCACGAGATACGTGGAGATGCTGAGTATCCCGGATGCGAGAAGGCCGATCACGGACGAGATTGGAGCTTGGACGCGGAATGGGCTGCTGGCCGCAGGATGAGATTTGGATGCACAAATCTGAGGAAGGCTGAAGATCGTGGGATGCTGGGATGCATGAGCTTGCGGGAGAATTGGACTCGGACGGCTGGATGAGGCTGTGGATGCGGGATCTTCGCGGGATGATGACTACACGAGGAGAAGATGGACTGCTGGCATTTGGGATTCGGATGACGTGTGTGACCTTTGCTGGTAGCTGAGACGCGGATCTGGAAGACACCCGGATGCTAGCTGATCGCAGATGCGGAAATCGCGGGATGATGAGCTGCACGCGGATGCTGGGAGCTGATGTGGCTGGAACTCGGGAGAAGCAGATGGATGCAAGGAGGATCGGACGTGGCATTCTGGGAGAAGCTTCATGGGCAAACCGCTGAGAAGAGGTGGACGGCTGAGCTTAAGCATTGGAGCTGGGACGCGTTGTGAACTGAGACGCGTGGGAGATTCACACGCGGAGAAGACGGACGCGGTTCCTGGGGTCTCGAATCCGGAAGATGTGCGGATGGGCTGCACGCGGGCTGCTTCAAATGGATGCATGGGATGAGATGGGATCTGAGGAGGCTGGGACTCTTGGATGCTACGCAAGAAACGACCACAGGGCATTGGACGCTGGGATGCGGAAAGCTCGGACGCTGGGAGCTAATCACACGCGGAGATGCTCACGGGATGCATCGCGGACGGTTGAATATGGGCTCTATTCTGCAGCTGGAAAGAGATGAATTTATATAAAAATAATGATAAAAATTATAATAAGTGCTAAGGATAAAATATTTAATCACGCAAATGTTAACACCTATTATTTATCATTATTTTGCTAACATTAGGCTAAGTTAATTGGTACTTAGATCGCACTTTTGTGCTCTCATCATACCCCCCAACTAGCTTATTGCTAGTCTCTAGCAATTCAGAGTAAACAATAACATGAGAGTACAAAAAGTATTGGTTGATCCTTTGATGTTTTATTAGAACTAATTGCATAAAATTAAGATAAGCACTCACTTTCGTAGGAATCACGATTGCACTTAGCACGTGCAACAAGCCATTAAAACCCTAGGTTACCCTAGTGGACGAGTGTTGTCTCGTGAGAATTTTCAGGGATGTTACCCACAAACATCATGAATTATATGACATGAGATTCTAATAAAAATATGAAATAAATTTTAAGCTAATACAAATGTAATTAATTGATATATATTTTTAAGCATGGCAACTATCAAAACAAGGAAATATAAAAGTGTAATGTGCATTAAATTGCATGACTTTCTCAGAGTACTAATACCTCCACCACAATAGGCACCGCCTGAGTTTTAGGTGCACTACTCAAGTCCACAAATGTTTTCTACAATTTATTAGAACCTAATCCATCAAATTTTCAGAATATCACATGTTGTTTAAATTTGTCAAGAATGGTTCGCATGTAAAGAAAGAGCTATCAATCCCAACTAAACAACCCGGGTACACAGAAGTCCAATATAATGGAGTCAAACCAGCCATTACCACATTTCACTAGGTTCAGCCTGACCAACTCATTCATGCTTATTGTTATTTCATTCATTTTTTTTTTTCAATACCCATGACGACTACAGCTATCCAACCCCATTAGGCTCTAGTAAGGTCCATGTAGCGAGCTTTCAGCCAATGACCCCCGATCCAGTTGGCTCAAGACATTAGGTGAAACACCCCTCGGACTTAATTACTCGAACCAGACTACGCCACGAGGCCAGACTTGTCATCATAAGAATTTTTTTTCATAATTATGCAAGAAAAGAGAAGATAGATTGAACCATATATATATATTTTATTATATATGTGACTGCATCGTGACTATAGGTCAACCAAGGTCGGATCATAAGGCACCTAAGTAATCTAACTGGGATATTCAACCTCTATCTTTATGTGAAAACCAAATCATGAACCTTATGGTACGAACAAGGATACTTGTACTTCTTTTACGGATAAGGCTCACAAAAATACAGTTAACAAATATGAACTCCTGAGGCCTTCCTATTGTCATTAAGTACATGTGTGGGGATCTAATATTAGGTCTCTGATCAATCATAGTATGCATGTGTTCCTTGCCTTAATAGTTGCACAAACTCACTATGAAAATACATGTGCATTTGCTCAGAAAAGAAAGTAATAGAATAAATTAAATGCAAAAACAAGTTTTTTTTTTTGGTCAAAATATTTTCCGCCCCCCAACTTAAACATTGCATTGTCCTCAATGTAAAAGATACAAGAAACGATATATGAAAGACAATAGAGAAAATAATATTGGAGAGAAGAGTAATACCTTGAGCTGTTGATAACCAAAAAAGAAGACCTACAAAATAAGAAGAAGACTAAAAATAAAAGAAAAATATAATTCTAACTAATATACACATACCTTTGTCGTCAAGCTCAGTCATAAGAAGGCTCCCCCAAGGAAAAGAAGTCCTCTTCATCTGCCAAATTCTCAAGAAAAGGTTTTAATCTGTGTCCATTTACCTTAAAAATTGTGCTATCCTGTGGATTCTCAATTTCAACTGCCCCATGTGGAAAAACAGTTTTTACAATGAAAGGACTTGTCCATCTTGATCGTAACTTTTCAGGAAACAGATGTAAGCGAGAATCATAACAAAGAACTTTTTGTGCAGGTTCAAAAGATTTTCTTAGAATTGATTTATCATGCTTAATTTTCATTCATTCTTTACAAAGTCTAGCATTGTCATACGCATCCCGACGAATTTCATTCAACTCACTTAATTGTAATTTTCTAGCTAAACCAGCATCTGACAATTCAAAGTTTAATTTTCTAATGGCCCAATACGATTTATGCTCTATTTCAATAGGTAGATGACATGCTTTTCCATAAACTAGCCGATACGGGGACATACCAAGAATAGTTTTATAAGCAGTACGGTAAGCCCACAATGCGTCAGAAAGTTTTAAAGATCAGTCTTTGCGTGATGGATTCACCGTTTTCTCTAAAATTCGTTTAATCTCCCGATTGGCTAACTCTACTTGGCCACTAGTCTGCGGGTGATAAGGAGTTGCAATTCTATGGGTGATACCGTACTTTCGTAATAGGATCTCAAAAGGCTTATTACAAAAATGTTTTCCACCATCACTAATGATAATGTTGGGCATCCCAAATCGTGAAAAAATATTTTCTTTAAGAAATTTCAAAACAGGTTTGTGATCATTAGTTCTACAGGCAACAGCTTCTACCCATTTTGACACATACTCAACACCAACTAAAATATACTCATATCCAAAAGACGGTAGAAATGGGCCCATAAAATCGATGCCCCACATGTCAAAAATTTCAATAGCAGTAATGGGCTGAAGAGGCATCATTTGCCTACGAGTTAGACTTCCTACACGTTGACATTGGTCACATGTCCTACAGAACTCGTGGGCATCTTTAAATAGTGTAGGCCAATAAAAACCACATTGCAACACCTTAGCTGCCGTTTTCTTAGATGCAAAGTGTCCTCCACAAGCACTGGCATGACAAAAAGAGAGTACACTTTGCATCTCATGCTTCGGAATGCATCTTCTAAAGATTTGATCATTGCAATACTTGAACAAATAAGGAGTATCATAATAATAATTTCTTACTTCACGCAAGAAATTATTCTTATCATTCGATCCCCAATGCTCCGGCATCCGGTTCGTGACAAGAAAGTTTACAATATCAGCATACCATGGCATAGTAGAAAGTGCAAACAGCTGCTCTTCGGGAAATGAGTCCTTGATGGAAAACTGTGGCACCGAATTATTAAAAACTAGCCGTGATAAATGGTCAGCAACCACATTCTCTACTCCCTTTTTATCTTTGATAGTGATGTCAAATTCTTGGAGTAGAAGTATCCATCGTATTAAGCGTGGTTTGGCCTCTTTCTTATCCAGTAAATATTTTAGTGCTGCATGATCCGTAAAGATAACAATAGGAGCACCAAGGATATAAGAGCGAAATTTGTCTAATGCAAATACTACTATAAGCAATTCCTTCTCGGTGGTGGTGTAATTCATTTGAGCATCATTTAAGGTTTTGCTTGCATAGTAGATGACATATGGCTTATTATCCTTGCGTTGTTCTAGGACAGCTCCTATCGTATAGTCGCTAGCATCACACATGATCTCAAAAGGTAATGACCAATCAGGTGGTCACACGATGGGTGCAGTGCTAAGCATAGCCTTCAATTTTTCGAATGCCTCTTGACATGTTTCAGTCCAATTGAACGGTGTATCAAGGGATAGGAGGTTACATAATGGTCGAGCTATGACACTAAAGTCCTTGATGAACCTCCTATAAAATCCTGCGTGACCCAAAAATGATCTAACATCTCTAACCGTCTTGGGTGCAGGTAGCTTGGCGATTAAGTCAATCTTAGCTCTATCAACTTTCATGCCCTTCGATGAAACAATATGTCCTAGGATAATTCCCTTTGGCACCATAAAGTGGCATTTCTCCCAATTCAGTATCAGATTCTTTTCCATGAATCGAGCTAAGACTGCTTGTAAGTGTGACAGGCAATCATCAAAAGAATTGCCAAAAATAGAGAAATCATCCATAAACACTTCTAAAAATTTCTCGGTCATTTCTTCAAAAATGCTGAGCATACACCTTTGGAATGTTGCAGGTGCATTACACAACCCGAATGGCATCCGACGGAAAGCGAATGTGCCAAAAGGACAAGTGAAGGTAGTCTTCTCTTGATCCTGGTGAAATTTCGATTTGGTAGTACGCGGAATAGCCATCGAGAAAACAATAGAATTTGTGTCCTGCAACTCTTTCCAAAACTTGGTCTAGGAAGGGTAGGGGAAAGTGATCTTTCCTAGTGACCAAATTCAATTTTCGGTAGTCAACACACATGCGCCAACTCGTCGGAACGCGAGTCAGAACTAACTCACCCTGCTCATTTTTGACTACCGTCAGACCTGACTTCTTAGGAACGACTTGAGTAGGACTTACCCACTTGCTGTCGGAAATTGGGTAAATAATACCCACGTCAAGCAACTTGAGGACTTCTGCCTTAACCACATCTCTCATCGTAGGATTCAACCTGCGTTGCATTTGCCTTGTGGTTGTGGCATTGTCCTCCAAATATATCCGGTGCATGCAAATTGAAGGGCTAATCCCCTTCAAGTCGGCAATAGACCACCCTAAAGCTCCCTTATGATTCTTTAGAACACCGAGTAATTTTCTTTCTTGGGCATGATCAAGGTCAGATGAGATGATTATAGGAAAAGTGTCCTCGGATCCAAGAAAGGCATACTTGAGTTCCTTCGGTAAAGATTTCAACTCGAGCTTAGGTGTTTGTTCATGGGATGGTACTATCTTTATTTCTCGAGGTGGCAACCGTTCAAATTCCTCTATTCTCGGTCTCCACCCATTGACCATCATAACATCCGAATTATCTAAACTAGGTGGGACCACATCATCAGCAGTACCTTCAGAACACCAATCTATCAAACCATTGTCGGCCAATTCAGTAAATGTTTCTTTTAACAGATATTCTTCCGCAATGGTTTCAACCCATTCAACTTCCTTACTTTCTTCATGATCACTGGGTTGTTTGCCTATACTAAAGACATTCAGTTTCAAGGTCATATTGTCAAAAGAAAGCTTCATGACACCATTCCTACAATTGATCAATGCATTAGAAGTTGCAAGGAACGGACGTCCTAAGATGACCGGAATCTGAGATGGTGAATTGGAAGCCGGATGTGTGTCCAGTACGATAAAGTCAACAGGAAAATAGAACTTGTCTACTTGGACCAACACATCTTCGATAATCCCTCTAGGAACCTTTACTGACCTGTCAGCTAATTGTAAGGTCACAGTTGTTGGCTTCAACTCACCCAAACCGAGTTGCTCATATACCGTATATGGCAACAAGTTCACACTCGCTCCTAAATCTAGCAATGCTCGCTCAATCCTAAAATTGCCAATGATGCACGAGATAGTTGGGCAACCTGGATCCTTATATTTAGGAAGAATGTCATGCTGTAAAATTGCACTCACAATTTCAGCCAGAAATGCCTTCTTCTTGACATTTAAACGACGCTTGACAGTGCACAAATCTTTTAAAAATTTTGCATAGGAAGGCACTTGTTTGATTGCATCAAGAAGAGGTACATTAATTTTTACTTGCTTAAAAAGCTCAAGAATTTCAGAGTTTGGTTCAGGCTTTTGTAAGGGCTTTAATTTTTGTGGAAACGGTGCAGAAAAAGAACATTTGATTTTTTCAGTAGATGTTGGTGCTTCAGTTTCTTCATTATCCTTTTCTTTTGTCTTGGGAGGGTCAGAATCAGGTATGACTTGTGTTTGTTCTAGAACTGGTCGGTCAATAATCTTTCCACTTCGCAAAGTTATTATACTCTTTGCTTGTTCTTTATGCGAAGTTGAAGATGATGCATTGCTACCGCCGTAGACTTGAGGGTTAGGTTGTGGTTGAGCTGGTAGCTTACCCTTCTCTTGAGCATTTAAAGCAGTGGTCAGCATTGTCAGTTGATTTCTTAATTCATTATTGATGTTAGCTTGACCTTGCATGAAAGATTGCAAAGTTTCTTCGAGACTGGATTTTTGAGGGGGTGCGTGTGCATAATGAGGTTGCGGAGGTGGAGGAGTTGGGTTATATACTTGTTGAGGTTGGTCATTCCTCCACCTGAAATTTGGATGGTTCTTCCATCCAGGATTGTAAGTACCCGAAAAAGGATTATTGAAAGATTTTTGATAGGTATTCATAACATTGGCCTGATCGTGCAAGACTTCCTTGAATGCGGGTATTGTGGGGCAATCAGTGGTGAGATGGCCAGGCATCTCGCAAATCCTACAACACTCGCTGTTATGTTCTACGGTCTTGACGGGTTCAATCCTTCTAAGTTCAATTTCCTCAACCTTCCTAGTAAGGGCTGCCATTTTAGCCTGAATATCATCCTGAGTACTAAGATTGTAAAGGCCCCTGTGTCCAACGCTAGTAGGCTTAGGTAAAGGTTTATTCACTCTATCCCCTGTATCCCATAATTGTGCAGTCTCTGCGAAAGAATCTAAATAGTCCCATGCCTCATCGGGTTGCTTTTCCAAAAATAGACCATTGCACATAGTCTCTATAAATTGTTTTAACTGTGGAGACAACCCTTCGTAAAAGAAACTAATGGTTCTCCATGTTTCAAACCCATGATGAGGACAAGAGAGAAGCAAATCTTTAAATCTCTCCCAGCATTCATAAAATGTTTCATGATCTTTTTGTTGGAAATTGCTAATGTGCCTTTTCAAAAAGTTAGTCCTTTGTGCGGGAAAGAATTTTTTCATGAATTCTCTTTGCATATCATGCCATGTTCCTAGCGATTTAGGTCTCAAGGAGTTCAGCCATGTTTTGGCTTTATCCTTTAAGGAAAAAGGAAACAAGGTCAATTTAAGGACATCTTCCGATACATTTGGCACTCTAAATGTGATGCTAATTTCCTCAAAATCTTTAAGGTGAAGATAAGGGTTCTCGGATTCCATTCCATGATACTTGGGCAGCAATTGAATTACTCCTGGTTTGATTTCAAAGTGTCCTACATTTTCAGGAATAATCATGCATGAAGGTTGACTAGTTCTAGTGGGATGTAAGTATTGTCGAAGTGTCATAACTGGGGGTCTACCTTCATCACCATGGTGACTTCCTACATCATCAGGAAAATTTGCCATCTCACAAGGTGTGAGATACTGCGAAGGAATTTCAAGGATGTGTCCTAAGGGATGATCTAAAGTTGTACGACTTAATCGACCAGTGTCGTCCCTATTCCAACCTAGCATAAAAAATTTAAATTTTTTTTATGTTTTTTTTTAAAATAAATATAAATATAAGTACCAACTAAAGATATCCTAAAACGACACCCTAAAACAAAAATCTATTCACAATCAAACATGCAACTAAACATTACATCTCAATTTCTAATGTTTTTCTTAAATTTCTAGACAGCTCCTAACTGGTTTGAAGAGGGCACCTAAGCCTCCAATCCGGTCTAATGAACCGAGTTGACCAGTAAAACTCCCAGGTAAGTCGAGGGGTCACGATGCGTTCGCAAAGGTCCCACTTAAAACCCACTTGCCTCGAACAGATGAACTGTCTTCCTTATAGGGACAAAGCTTGCCTAGACATCAACTAAGCCACAAAGCGAAATTGGTACAACTTTCGGTGGTCTTGGTCCTATTGAGCTCGAATGTCCTTAGGGGCCAACGTCTAGTTGATTTTAGTTAAGCTTAGGATATTTGTGCAATAGGGTGATTTTTGGGCTAAGGACGAGTGATGAAATCCCGACCTTATCTTTTTAAATGGGTTCAGCCCTTAGAATATTTTATGCTGATGCCTTATACTATATGCAACAATCAAAAGTTTTTTTTTTCTAATGTTTTATGACATGACATTAAATTTTATTGAATAAGTGATCAAGCAAATTATTTATTTTTTTTTAAATTTTATGAGTTGAAGTTTGAAATTTGAATTCTGAAATTTGAAATTTGAAATTTTAGGTTTTTTTTCTTTTTTTAATTTTTGAATAATCACCCTTGATCTTTTCTTAAAGTTTTTTTCTTAAATTTTCAATTAGCAACAAGGGTTAATGAGATATGATAATAATAAAATTCTGATTCTAAAACAATTAAATGCAGAAAATTAAAAACAGAAAGCAGCAAGGTTTCGTATTAATCTAATGGTCTTAAAAGTTTCAGAATGTCAATCAGACCGTTCAGATGAAAGAAACAAGGTCCTGCACCTGACGACCAAATTTGAGTTCAATCAAACGGTTAATTACTTTGATATCAGAGTTTGATGTAGACTGTGCAGGGAATAAAAAAAACTGCATTAAAGAATTTTTTTTTTGTTTTTCGAAAGAAAAAGACTAACTACTAAAGTACTAATTAAATATAAAATTATACTAATAAATCAGCCGCTCCCCGGCAACGGCGCCAAAAACTTGACGCGCTCGCAAAAATGTTTTCGCGAAACTAATCTCCCAAGTATAGGAGAATCGTATAAGTAGTAAAATCTCGGGAGTCCGAGGTCGAATCCTCAGGGAACGTTCTATGGATTATTAGCGTAATTTTTAGATGTAATTTTGGATTGATTTTCAGAAATTAAAATCAGAGAACAATATAGCAATAAACAAAGTTCAACGAAATAAAGATGGTAGGGATCTGGAATCCCCCTTGATGATATTGCATCCAAGAAATAAACTCTATGGTTCTTGATTAAAAATGAATGGTAGGATAGATCTAATCATGGTATATATTTCATGAACATATGAACTCAATTTCTAAGCATTCGTCGTGCTTTCTACGTCTACGACGAATCAAATACTAAAGCAATCCATATATCAATAATCATAATCCATTAAAGAGCTATCTACGAAATAACTATGCATGGATCAAAAACATACCAGTAAATATAATTCATTCAAGGCAAAAGTTTAGAGTTTACTTCAAAGAGCAATACATCAAAGGTTCCTCCATCACCCTTCACCTAAGAAATCAGCCCTCCATTAACATAAAAGAAAACTCCCCTCTTTTCTTTTCTTTTTTCTATTCTTTTTGGAAACAGAGCATGCTCTGTTTCCCTTTTTTTTTTCTTCTTTGAATAGCCGGCTGAGGCTCTCTATTTCTTCGAATGAACTCCCCCCTCTCCCAGCCGAAAGGTAATATCCTCTTTTCCTTTGATCCCCCGATTTCGCACGCGGTGGATACCCGTCGGCTGAGATGGATTCCTGATCCCACGGGATACGTGGAGATGCTGAGTATCCCGGATGCGAGAAGGCCGATCGCGGACGAGATTGGAGCTTGGACGCGGAATGGGCTGCTGGCCGCAGGATGAGATTTGGATGCACAAATCTGAGGAAGGCTGAAGATTGTGGGATGCTGGGATGCATGAGCTTGTGGGAGAATTGGACTCAGACGGCTGGATGAGGCTGTGGATGCGGGATCTTCGCGGGATGATGACTGCACGCGGAGAAGACGGACTGCTGGCGTTTGGGATTCGGATGACGTGTGTGACCTTTGCTGGTAGCTGAGACGCGGATCTGGAAGATGCCCGGATGCTAGCTGATCATAGATGCGGAAATCGCGGGATGATGAGCTGCACGCGGACGCTGGGAGCTGATGTGGCTGGAACTCGGGAGAAGCAGATGGATGCGAGGGGGATCGGACGTGGCATGCTGGGAGAAGCTTCATGGGCAAACCGCTGAGAAGAGGTGGATGGCTGAGCTTAAGCATTGGAGCTGGGATGCGTTGTGAACTGGGATGCGTGGAAGATTCGCACGCGGAGAAGACGGACGCGGTTCCTGGGGTCCCGAATTCGGAAGATGTGCGGATGGGCTGCACGCGGGCTGCTTCAAATGGATGCATGGGATGAGACGGGATCTGAGGAGGCTGGGACTCTTGGATGCTACGCAAGGAACGACCGCAGGGCATTGGACGCTGGGATGCGGGAAGCTCAGACGCTGGGAGCTGATCACACGCGGAGATGCTCACGGGATGCATCGCGGACGGTTGAATATGGGCTCTGTTCTGCAGCTGGAAAGAGATGAATTTATATAAAAATAATGATAAAAATTATAATAAGTGCTACATGCAAATGTTAACACTTATTATTCATCATTATTTTGCTAACATTAGGCTAAGTTAATTGGTACTTAGATCGCACTTTTGTGCTCTCATCACTCTTTATATAGACGTCATGTGACTCTAGAAACTCCTACATATAACTCATAACTCTTGACCCTTAATATTCCTAACTCATGACTCTTGATATATGCATGACCCATGACTCCTAAATCTAATATAACTCATGACACTTCATATTCTACAACTTATGATTCCTAACCTTCTATAACTCATGATGACTCTTATGACCCTTAGCCTTTCACCTTCTTGACCTTGACTTGACTTTGATTCTCCAACTAGGATGCTAGTTGGATGCCACATTACTTTAAGAATCAAGTTTATTATCCAACACCCCCCTTTAACTTGATTCTTCTCCTCCATCAATTATTCCAAGCTTGAATTTTAATCTCTGAAAGGTGTCAACTTTGAGAGGCTTGGTGAATATCTCCGCCACTTGATCTTGAGATTTGACATGTATGAGCTCGATCTTCTTGTCCTTTACATGCTCTCTTATAAAATGATATCGAGTATCAATGTGTTTGCTTCTTTTATGATAGATGTGGTTCTTGGCTAATGATATGATGGATTTGATATCAATAAACAATCTTGTAGGTTGCTTTTGTAGAAAGTGTATCTCCTTTAGTAGCTTCCTTAGCCAAATTGCATGACAAATACCAAAGGAGGCAGCTACATATTCAGCTTCACATGTAGAAAGAGTAACAATTGGTTGCTTCTTCGAATACCATGTGATGTCTCCCAAGTAAAAGACATTGTAGGAAGTGCTTTTTCTATGTGAGTAACCTACAAGACAAAAATCTTTGAAAGAAAAATAAAATTAGCCTTGTCTAATAGTACCTTTGATGTAGCGAAGAATTCTTTTAGTGGCCTTCAAGTGATATGATTTTGGTTTCTCTATATAACGACTCACAAGTCTAACTCCATACAATATATCTGGCCTTGTGCATGCCAAGTATCGAAGACTTCCAACTATGCTCTTAAACATAATAGGATCAATCTTTTCAGTATATGGAGGTGTTTGTTGGATTACAATCTTCCATCTTAAATTTCTTTAATATTGCCTTTGCATATCCTTCTTGTGAACTGAAACTGCCCTTTTCAGTTGGCTTCACTTCTATGCCCAAAAATAGTACATAAGGCCAATGTCTGTTATTTCAAACTTCCGAATTATAGATTTCTTAAATTGCATAAACATACTTGGTTGCTTCCTGTGAAGATCAAGTCATCGACAAACAAGCAAACAAGAAATATATATTCACTTTCATTCACCTTACTATAGAGAGCATTCTCATAAGGACACTTCATAAAATTATTTTCAAGAAAGCAAGAATCAATTCTTTGGTTCCATGCCCTTGGAGCTTGAGAACTTTCTCCTCTTCTCCTTTTTTGATATAACTTGGTGGTTGTTCAACATATATTTCTTCATCAAGAAAGCCATTCAAAAATGACGATTTTACATCCATTTAGAATATTTGCCATTTAAACTGAGTCGCCAAAGAAATTATCAATCTAATTATTTTCATACAAGCAATGTGAGCAAATACCTTTTCAAAATCAATACCATACCTTTGACTATATCCTTTGGCCACTAACCTTGCTTTGTACTTTTTTACATCACCTTGTGCATTTTTTTTCATCTTGTATACCCATTTGTCATTTTACTCCAATTGCCTTGTGCCCGTCCGGTAAATTAGCTAACTTCTATGTGTCATTTTTCTCAATAGCCTTGATTTCTTTATCCATTGCCTTCTTCCATTTGTGATCTTTAATGGCTTCTTCAAAATCTATAGGCTCACAATTAGCAAGAAGACAAACAAGAGTTAGATTATTTTGATTCTCTATTACCACATATATTTCACTTAGTCTTCTTTTTTTTTTTGGCCTTGAACTTGGTTCTGCTGAGAATGAAGATGAAGATGATCCTTGGTTGCTCTTCTTCAATAAATGTGTTGGATTGCCTTTTCTCTTCTTGAGAACTCCAATTCTATGTGCCTTCTTCATCAAATTCAATGTCTCTACTAACAACAACTTTTCCAATACATAATTTATACCCCTTTGAGCGAGCATTATAACCAATGAAAATATATTTAGTACTTTTATCATCAAGTTTAGTTCTCTTTTCTTCCGGTAAATGAGCATAAGCAATACTTCAAAAAACTCTTAAATGAGAAACAATAGACTTCTTACGGGATCATGCTTCTTGTAGTGTTACATTCCACAAGCTTTTTGTGGGGTATCTATTCAAGATGTAGACGAGACAATCTACTGTTTCGGCCCAAAATTACTTTGGCATACCTTTGCTTTTCAACATGCATCTTACCATATTAAGAATCCTTTTTGTTGTGGAGAGTATGGAACCATCAAAGGCCTACGAATTTCATTCTTTGCAATAAACTTCAAATTCTTTAGAAGTAAATTCTCCACCTCTATCAGATCTCAAAGATTTAATAGTATAACCACTTTCTTTCTCAACATATATCTTGAATCTTTTGAGAGCACTAAAAACTTCGGATTTATTTTTTAAGAAATAAATCTATATCTTTCTACTGAAATCATCAGTAAAAATAAGAAAATATCTGTGCTTACTGAAAGAGGTAGAAACAATTGGCCTACAAACATCTGTGTGCACAAGTTCTAGTGGCTTCCGTGCTCGATATATTGCTTTATTTAGAAAGCTCCTTCTTTGATGTTTGCCGAGAAGACAACCTTCACAAAGCTGCTCTCGATTTTTCATGAATGACAATCACTTTATCAAATCATGCTTGGATAATAACTTTAAAGCACCAAAGTTAAGATGACCATATTTCAAAAGCCAAAGCCAAGATGAATCTTTAAAACAAGCCTCCAAACTCATAGTAACTTCACTTTGAATGTTTAGAAGAAACATTCTATTCTTTGTCATTTCAACATTTGCAATCAATTTATTTCTTGAATCTCTTATAGCAAAAGTATGATTTTGCATTTGAATATTATAAACTTTCTCCAAAACTTGCCCTAAGCTCAATATGTTATTCTACATATTTGGCATATAGTAAACATTGGAAATAAATGTATAAGTGTCAATTTTCAAACGAATCAAAATAGTGCCTTTTCCCTTTATCGAAATTTTAGAAGAATTTTTAAAAGTAACTTGACCACTGACCGATTCATCAAGCTCTGCAAATATACTCCTTTTGACACACATGTGATTGCTTGCTCCAGTATCAAGATACTATGTTTCCTTTTTATTGCCTTGTTCTTCTTTATATGCTAATAATAGAAATGGTTCTTCTTTTTCATTTCTCTTTTCACCATAATTAATCTTCTCATCAACTTGATTAGCTGCTCCGACAATTCAAAAGTAGTGCCCAAACTGTTTGCAATTATAATATGGAATATTAGATCTATCATACCTCCTTTCATATGGCTTTCCTCTACTACATCCTATTCCTCTTAGGGCTCGTTTGGTTCGCAGGAAAAGGAGGGGGGAAAATGTGGTCAATGGAAAAGTAATGAAATGCCTCTTGTTTGGTTGGAGTTTTCAAAGGAGAGAGATGGAAAAGTTGTATTTCCATGGGAATATGATTCCCACATTTCATGAAAAAGTCTTTCCCATGAGAAACATGGGAAAGTTACTTTCCCATGAGGTGAGAATCACTCCTTTTTTATTTTTTCCCAAAAAGACCCTTCAGCATTAAAGAAGCATTAAAGAGGCATTAAAGACCTAATTTTTATTAAGGGCATAATAGGAATTATACTTAACTTTCCTAGGAAAGTGAATAGTCAACCAAACATAAGCACTTTGAAAATTTGTCACTTTCCCATGGTTAACCAAACATGCCAAAAGTACTTTCCTAGGTATCCTCTTCCTAGGAATCTGATTTCCAGGAATCATATTCCTAGGAGGAAAAATACTTCCCGCGAACCAAACGAGATGTTATAGAATTTGAACATTGCTCCTTCTCTTCATTGCTTGATGAGCCACATTCAATTCTTCCTCTTCCTCATCCTCGGCCATGGCCTCAACCTCGTCCTCGGGCTCTTTTTTGAGTTCTCCCATGATCTTCTTTTATAGCAAGCTTCATTTGTGGAACTTGCTCCAACGCCTTTTCTTTCTTTCTTTAGTTAAGCTTTTTTTCATGAACTTGCAAAGAGCCTATGATTTCTTCAATTGTCACTTTCTCCAAATTCTTGGATTCGTCTATGGATGCAATGAAAAAAAATCAAATTTTGGGTCCAAAGACTGCAACACCTTTTCCACCACTCGAATATTGGTTAGAGTTTCACCATTCTTCCTCAATTGATTAACAATCACTATAACTCTTGTAAAATAATCAGCAATAGATTCTGAATCTTTCATTTGTAAAGACTCAAAATCACTTCTAAGACTTTGAAGACGAATCTTCTTTACCTTATCAATACCCTTGTATGCTTTTTGCAGAAATTTCCAAGCTTATCTTGATGTTGTAGCAGCTGCAAGAATCTCAAAGGTGGCTTCATCCAACCCTTGATAAATCAAGAAAAGAGCCTTCTTGTCCTTATATAGACTTCATGTGACTCTAGAAATTTCTACATGTAACTCATAACTCTTAACTCTTAATATTCCTAACTCATGACTCTTGATATACGCATGACCCATGACTCTTAAATCTCATATAAGTCATGACTCTTCACATTCTAACAACTTATGACTCTTAACCTTCTATAACTTATGATGACTCTTGTGACTCTTGGCTTTTTACCTTCTTGACCTTGACTTGATTTGGCTCTCCAACTAGGATGCTAGTTGGATGCTACATCACCTTAGGAATCAAGTTTATTATCCAACAATCCTCATCAAAAGTGTGGAGGATATCCAAAGTGAAAGCGCAGGATATCTACCTTCCCCTTGATATTTTGGTTCGCTCAAATGCTTGAGATAGTTCTGGATGTCATGCACGTAGTAGGGTTGCGCATCAATTTGTCCCGACCTTATTCATAAGATCCACTATATATTCCATACTGATCTCCTTCCAAGCACCTCATGAATAGTTCTACCTTGCATACAAGGCGGCAGTGCGCATGCCCTCCCACTAGCTATCCCTACTGCCTCCGCTCGAAGGAAAGTACGATACCATTTCGAGGATATGGTTGTCTAGTTTAGTGGTTTGTCTTTTCCTCTAGAGCGTTATGCTGTCACTCATATTTTTATATTGTACCCGGTCATCTCCATCAAGACAAACTAGTTATCAGTTTTTATTAGGTTCTACTATTGTTCTTCGGCCTAGATAAAGATTCATTTATTTCCAGGGCAAAGTAGCCTACTGCATACACGTAAATATAAATATGTATTCTTGTGTATTTAGTTTTATTTTTATTTTGTTTGTCATGTATGTCATACGATTCATCTCTATTTTGCTGTTTACCTATTAACTGGTCGTTTTAGAATGCAAAAGGTCAATTTATTCCTTTTTTTGTTAAATTTGATGAATTAAATTAAACAAAAAATATATATCCGTGGGAGTCTAAAAATAAAATATTAGAAAATAGAAAAGAAAGATCCATCAAGTAATATTATAGAGTAGATTCTCCATGATTTGCCACATAATGTCATCTAATCAGCATCAATATTAATTTTTCTATAAATATGCAAAACTTCAATAGATAGTAGTGATGAATCCTATCCTCAATTGAAGAGAAATCAGTAAGTCTTCTGATAACCAACATAGAGTCAACCTCTAAATAAATCTGAAGCCCATAGTGCGTAAACAACATACTTCAGACCCTTCCATGCTGCCTGCAACTCAACTATTGAAACCATGGTATCAAATATTCTAACACCACCCGCTGTTATAAAAACAGTACTATCTTTCCGAATGATAAAATCAACTTCACCTAAGGTCTCCTCTCTCCAATATATTGCCATCAAAATTGATCTTGAGGAAGCAGGGGGCTTCCAAGAAGAATATATTATTTAGAGAGGCATACAGATTGCAAAAGAATAGCCACATATTTTGCTTTTGTTGTCAAAGATCTTTCTACGAAGCTGCCTGAAGATATTCATGAGCCTAGGTGGATGCTTTCTAAAGAATTACCCAAGCACTCTGCTGTATACCTTGGAAGATGCAATTATTCTTTGCCAAAGTAATATAACAAGCCAAATTGCTTCGTCCTTACGAGCATTATTGAAAAATCTCTCCAGAAGAAACTCCTCCTTATACAAAGATGAAAAAGTAATTGAATTTTGTAGTGGAGCTTGCCTCCATACCTGAGCTGAGCTGCATCTCTGCATTAAGGATTACATGAGATAACGACTCATCAATATCTGGGCATATATCACGTTGTCTTGGGATATGATAACCATGCTGATATAATATAGGTCTATATGGTAGTCGAAGCCACACTAACTTCCACATAAACAAAGCTATCCTAGGATAGAACTTCTAGCTTCCAAACCCAACCAATGTTCCCAATTGGTTGGAGTTTAAATAGAAAAAGTTGATAAAATCCTATTACTTTGATAGTCAGACCAAAAGATGGACCCCAACCCAATCTATCACCATAGTCACCCACTAGAACTGGAATCGACATAATTCGATCACTACAGGAAAAGAAGGTTTTTCCGACTTTTTGTTGCGACGCTAGGTATAAATGTCGGCAATTTTGGCTCAGGGGTAAAAATTTGCTGATGCTTCAAAGAAGCGTCGTAGATACAACGAGTAGATGACGCTTCAAAAAACGAAGCATCGTCGGTGGTCATTCCCTCCCCCCCAGCCCGGTTCCAACACCAAAACAAGAAAAGATAAATTCTAATCCCCCTCTCTCGATCCCTAAACCCTGCAACCGCCCCTCAACCCGCGCAACCCCCCCCCCCCCTCCCCCCTCCCCCTGCCCCACCTCATGGCAGGGATGACTGTGGAGTCGAGGATATCAAGGAGGGATTGGTCCAGGAGCCCTCCGGCGGCGCGGGGAGCGGGGGGTACCAATTCCAACGGTGGGGTGGAGGATTGAGGTCGAGATCGGAGGGGAAGTCGAGGAGGAGTAAGTCGTCAGCAGCGAGGCAACCCTCCGGCGGCTCTTCGAGAGGTTCCACCATCGCTGTTTCTGAGAGGACCCAGGTTTCTCTCTGGTTTTTCTTCTATCTTCTTTCTTTTCTTTGTTTCTATTTTTTTTTTTCTTTTCCCTCCTAAGTTTTAGAATCTATCTTTGGGTGGTTAAATTAGATGCTCCCGTGGCGAGGCCCTCTTCCTCGCCTCTTCCTCTTCCTTTTCCTCGCCTCCGGACGATCAGGGACTGCCTCATGCCCGCCGCCTTCTTTGTCGCCTACTGCACCTTCCACCTCTGCCTCCTCTGCGGCCTTGTCGACCTCCTCATCAACGGCTATGCTGCATCCTATGCTATCAAAGCGAGGCCTCTTAACCTCCTCCTCTGAATGCACACCAAGTGTTTGATGGTTGATGAGCCCCTCCAACCCCTTCTCCCCCAAGGCCATCTACGGTGAGTCCCCCAACCCCTTCTCCCGCAACTCTAATTTTTTGCTGGTTTTGGTTGCAGAAGCGGAGAGGGTTGAAGGGAATGGAGAGCATGGACAGTGATTAGGAATAGTGATGGAGGTGAAGAAAACTAAGAATCTGAAGCTAGGGTTGAAGAGAGAAAATAAGAGAAAAAAGAGAAAGCGAAGATTGGGCGGTGGAGCATCTTAGTATTTCTGGCTTATTTTTCTTTCTTAAATCTTTGGCTTCCCTTTTTTTTTGATTTCTGTAATCTTTTTGGTTGTTCTTTCAAGCGGATGGAGGAGCGGTGTGGCCCTTCCAATCCTCGAGCTCTTGTATAGATCTCTAGTCCGTATTTTAATGAGAAGAAATTTATCGAATGAAGCATAAAGACACTTTCAATCCAAGAGTTAGAATTTTTAAATATTTTTTTAAAAAAAATATTTATAATGATGCTTATAAGTGTCGGTAAAGGCTCGAGACTTATAAGCATCGGCAAAGGCCCGAGGTAGCCCAATGCTTAAAAGCGTCGGTAAAACTTCGATTTTTACTAACGCTTTACAAAAGCGTCGGCAAAAAAAGTTTGCACTCCTACCGACCCGACACTTTTGCGACGCTTTAGAAAGCATCAGAAAAAACTTTTGTTTTGTAGTGGATTCACTAACTCTTCTAAGAAGTGTTGAGAAATAAACAGCTAATTCTACTTTCTTTCATCAAAGATTATGATAACTTTAACCATAATGTCCTGCAGTGCGTAAGTATCAATAAAAGTCGGCCATCGTACCAAAGGTAGAGATGACAACCATGGATCTTGGAGCATATTAATAGATGCATCATCTCCTACACACTATTTAATATTAAAATAAATAAATGGAGTATAGCAATAAATGTTCTTCCAAATTGGAGAGGCACTTTGTGTACACATCGGTAAGATACCAACGACCATGAGCCATATTTCACCCTCATAAAATTAGCTTCAAAAACCATCCTACATCAAAAGATATCTCGCCACATGTTTGGCCATAAGAGGTTCACTTTTTGTAATCAAAGAGAGAATACCCAATCTACCATTCCAAACAAGTTGACATACATAATCCCAAGAAATTAAATATGCCCTTTTTGAACTATCATCTTAGTCCCATAGAAATTTCCTAATAATATTCTCCAACTTCAGAATAACTCCTTTAGGAATAATAGTATTTGACATTAAATTAATGAGAGAAGTAGAAAGTACCAACTTTATAAGAGTAACTCTACCCATCATAGAGAGAGCTCTCTACTTCCATCCCTTTAATCGGCTGAAAACAATGTTGTATCATGCGCCTGTAATTAGACGAGGAGAGTCGCTTTCCAGAGATAGGATTTCCAAAATACTGCCATATGCCATCATATTCCCCAATATTTAAGTGATTCTTTATGCACTGCCTAGTAAGGGTATTAACATTTTGGGTTAAATTTCATCATAAATTTTTCAAAATTCTTTTGTTAAGAAAATGTACAATAATTATTTAGAATAGTAGATAAAGCCCTTGCATTAGATAAAGTAGCCCTAGGAAACAAAATGCAATCATCCGCAAATAGAGGATGAGAGACTATGACCTTCGATCTATCTGGCCTATATATAGATAAAGAATTGTCTCCATTGCAACCTTTAACATCCTTGATAGTGCATTTGCATAAATAATAAACAAATAGGGTAATTAAGGACAACATTGTCAAACACTAATAGTGAAATAAAAAAAAAGCAGAAGTCGTGTAATTTCTTAGGATGGCGGCATAATACAACCCCAAATCTGATTAATCTAGGGATCCAAAAAACCCAGCTGATGAAGAGAAAATAACAAAAAAATCCACTAAACTTTATCACAATCTTGGTCCGTATCTAATTTAATTTCCATGTAGCTACATCTAATCGGGGCTTGCTATAAATTATACATAATCTCTTGAGCCATTAGAACATTATCAAAAATATTTCTACCTTTAAATAATGCACCTTGCTCTGGATTTATAAGTGGATGTTACGTATTTTGCATTCTATTAGCCATCAATTTAGCAATGATTTTATATAAAATAGTGCATAAATTTATAGGGCGATAATGAGACGGAAGTGATACATCTAACCTCCTGGGAATTGGAGTGATAAAAGTGTGCTTCCATGATGTAGGCATAGAACATGAATTAAAAAATTATTTCACTGCCAAACAACATCTATATGGATGATCAGCTAATAGTGCTTGAAAAAGTATGGTGGAAAATGATAAGGACCATAGATTTTGTCACCTAACATAGATCATGATATGGCTTCAATCTCGGCATCTGAAACCAATCTAAGTAGTATCTCCCTCTTGGACTCAGATAAAATAATATCCGGGGGTGGAACCATAACTGGGTCTATTTCTTCTTCCCAGTTCTCCATCTGGTGCTCAAGAAGCTGAACAGTTTATTCCAAATTGTATATGCATCCTCTAAATTATTTCCATACTATCCTTTAAAAAATAAATACCATTTTTTTCCTTCACCCTCCAAAAACCATTTAATTCTTGATTTTAGTCTCCACATAGTTCTTGTTGACACAAAAGAGAGTGATGTTGAGCAAGGCTTGATTGAAGATTATACAGATCTCCATCTAAAAGACCTCCCCCAATACACTCTATCTCCTCCAGCTTCATTATCGTCCTTTTTAACTTTCTCTAACCTTCTAAAAATATTTGCCACAAAAGTTTTATTTCATGATCGCTACCTTCTTTTCTTAAGCTCCAACCTTCTAGTCGCATGATACATAGCATCTCATCTAACAGGAATATTCTGGACATTACGCACGATGTCTGATGACTGAGGGTAAATACAACCAAAACTTTTCAAATCTAAAAGGAGGTTTACACGTAATTTCTAGTCACAATAAAAAAAAGGCAACGATCAGAAGCTATACGGGGTGGATGGTGCACTTGATAATCAAAAAATCTCTGAATCCAGCCTCTAATAGATTAGGCTCTATCAATTCTCTTCTATATCCTTGTCTGTCCGTTCCGATTATTATACCAGGTAAAATGGATACCCAAATAACTCAAATCAGAATGACTATTTGAGGGGAAGAAAAGGCAAAAGTCTCTAAGTGGAACGCGTTCCCACCTATCTTATGGAAAGGCCTATCAATACAATTAAAATTTTCTAGAATTAATATCTTCTATCATAGATTAACAATAGCAGTAGCTTCTATCCTTAGAAAACGCCTATGTTGACAATGCAGGTTGGCATATACAGCTAATAAAATCCACGGGTGTTTCCTTGGCTCTATAATAAGAAAAATAATTTGCTGTGGACTATTATTAAAAGTATCAATCTTCATATTAGCCTATTGCCAAATTGCAATGATACCGGTCTCAAGAACTAGATGGAAGGTGTTGTCGCGCCCTCGATAACAATCCGGTCTCAAAGAAAACACAAACATACGGGTTATGTAAATAGATCAATCTACTACCAGCAGTTATGAAAGTGGGTTTACCAGCCCCTCCACAATTCCAAAATAGAATTCTCATTTGGTATGATTTGGAGCAAAATTTTCTAATTCATTATCTTTACCAGATCCTTTAGTTTGGGGACAATTCTGTCCTCCATCTGTCGCGTCTGACATGGGAATCGTCAATAATGCACCCTTCATCAAAGAAAGAACCTTTTTATGTTCCTCACGAGGGAAAACTCGACAATTTTCTGCATATTATTGGAGGTCCCTTCCCCCACCATAGGCCGTTGGGACAACCGTTTGTCCTTCCCATGATTAAGAGAAGTGGACGCCCCAACAGATTTTGTGCATGCGGCTGAAAAAAGAAGCGGACGATATTTGAAGCTGGCCGTACCTGGGCTATCTTAGTTTTATCCACAGTCTCTTTTCCACGGCCCAGCTTAGAGCCCACAACAAAAGCCTCCCCACCACGATTTGATTACCACCCGTGTCTATCTGTACCACTGGCTTATCAACAACAACTAATGGCCCTAAGTGGATTTTAACCCAGCTTTTGATTGGGCTCAACATTGTCGCGCCGGTTCATGTTGACTCCATCAATTGCCTGGTCCATCAACTCGGTTGGCCGGTCGATAGTCCGAGTTAGCAACGAGTCGCTCAAGGTACCGGCTCACGAATCGGTCAACATTTTCCCAGCACCTTCCCAAAGTCTAAGGTTTGGACCTCTATTGTTGTCGCTATCGGCCACGGCCCATGCACCTTCTATGGTTGAATTTCTAACCAACACCCTCGCTTGCATAACCGCATTGCCCTAATCAAGTTCGCTTGCACGAAACTCAAAGCAACAGGTAACCCTTACTTGGTTTTCATTCCAAGTGGGATTTTTCGCCCATAGTTTATTTTAGTGGATCCCAACTACCAGGTAGCCTCGAGGGACTGAATATAACCTAAGATGAATGAAGGATTAGTCTTCATCCATGCGAATCTATCATTGGATAGTGCAATAACTGCTTTAAGATATGTGCAGACGAATAAATGAAAGAGTTCTATGAGCTCTTTCTGGTATTCATAGATGGTATAAAATGAAAGATTAATTATCCTTCTTTATGGTGGGATTTTTTTAGAAAAAAAACTCTTTTTGAGTCTCCAAATTATTGATGAATTAAAGATTAATTATCCTTAACATACGGTGGCAAAAATGGGTGATATAAAATAAAAAAAAGAGAAATTTTGATTTTCCCTTTTTAAGCAAATAGAGATTTTGATTTTGAGATATCTTTAGCCTACTGAAAGTTGCCACGTATCAGTAGTATTTTGGGTTGTACAAAATCTGGTGCATTCGTGTGGGACACCATAAGTTCCTATACTGCCCTTCCATCCATCAAATATATTCGGCTATGGAGTCCGATCCATTTAGAAAACATGAAGAATCAAGCTAAAAACTACTCAAAGCATATTACCAATTATAAACAAATAGCTCATATTACCAAAATATAGACAAATAACCATGGTGATCAAGCAACAAACTAAATTAGCAATGGAGTAGAGTTATCTTGTAGCAGAGAACAAAAGCAGTTTTGTTCACGAGGCTCTAATCATTGCGAGATCTCAAAAGGGTTAAATATAATAGTTATGTTGAGGTTGCTTTTGTGTTTTAAACTTATGACTTTTAAGTCACAAAAAAATAGTTCTAGTGCTGTACCAAGACTCATCCTCTTACCAATTTAATAAACTTTAATAGCTATACGAAGAAATCTTGCATTCTATCAAACCCATAAATAATCTAATAAGGGTAAAAGTAAATAAAATATCCATACGCAAGCCAGGAAAGAATTGTTACTGGACCAATACCAGGATTCCTTTTCCTGGGAACGTCTTTCTGCTTTCCCTCATAACCATTTATTAAACTTCTAATTGAGTTGATAGCTCATGCACCGGCTGTACATTAAAACCTCAATTTTAGTGCCAAGAAAGCTAAAATTTCTCCATACTGCTGCTGCTAAAGTTGATAATGTATATGATGACAACCACAAGGAGAATGAGATTGAGAAAATAAAGAAAATTATCATGTCGCAGGGAGTATCTGCAGATAAAGATATTACTATTGTTGTAGGGAGATACAAATTATGACCTTTCAACCCTTGACCATCTCTCTGTTTTTTTTTTAAAATATTAACTCTTTATAGAAAAACTAAAAGAATGAATGCATCAGATGACACCCATACATTGCCTTCTAGACCTTAATAAACACCACAATTACAAGCGCAAGCAGTGGGAAGATGGATTAATTTTGAGAAGATACGATGGAACTTAGCAGCACAAGGGGATGTCTCCCCTGAGAAAACCTCTCGGAGGCAGTACCCCTGATCGCTTCGGTGGAGATGCTGGCACCAAAGGTGATGATGGAGATGGCAAAGGTGGCGATGGCTCCGATCGAAGTGGAGCTGCAAAGAGTGCACATAAAAAGAACGAAAGAAAACAGAGCCGTTAGTGAAATCAGAGCATTGTCTTTGGGTCAATCTATAAGTTCGAGCAACTACGATCGAATTGCAATCATTTTAGGAGGAACCACAAGACTACTGAGAAAATCAAAACAAAGGTGATCATGAAGAGCATCTTACGTAGCGGAAGAAGGGCCGGCGTAGACGCGACAGGGCCTGCCAACGACCAATTAGCAACAGGAGTTAGACTTCATCAAACTTATTAGCACAGGTTAGAGATAGGAGGAGTGGAAGTATGTACCTGGACCCGGAAGTGTCATCGCTGTACCTGTGAGGGAAAAAAAAATGCACTGAATTATGACAAATATATGTGATGCATGAATTTAGAACTCCTATGAGTTATAACGAGTTTAATATATGTGGAAAAAGAAGAGATAAAACGACTTAAAGAAGTTACGATGGATTTATCCTAATTACTTTGCATGCGTCGAAACTAAACAAAACCATGCACTATGAGTTTAGGAAATGACCAAACCTTTGCATTGGAGGGGGATCGACATCAATCCGCACATGCTGGGAAGTGACATAGCAAGTGTTTGATTGAAGGGGACGTTGAATGGGACATTGCCTGTGAGTATGAGGCAAGTGCAGTCCATGCGGAGACCGATGAGCCCCGTGAGAGCTGAGCAACACTCCTTGGTCGGAGAACCGCCGGCGATGGCGGTGGCCATAAGGTATTTTAGGCATGGGGTGAAGCTACTGATCGAGCCTGTGCACGCCTTCGAGATCTGGCCGGCGACCGGAGTCGCCGGTGCCGTCAAAATGGCAGCTAGTATCGACATTGCGATGCTAAAGCACTTGATTTTCTCCATGTCCGCTTTCTAAGCGTGGAGAATGGAGTTTGTAGGTGCGGACAAATAGAGAAATGGGTGATATCAGAGCTTGGCGTGGAGTTGGAGGGAGGAGAGGATGTATTTATAGTAAGAGATTGATTAGGGGATTTGAGGTTGGTTATGGTGGTTGGCAAGCTTGGCTTAGTTATTAGGATTGTGTTTACTTGTGGGATCGAATTAATGATTTAAATTTTAGCTAAAAGCGCGTAACAGCAGATATACATACAAATCGGATTACGGGCTGGCGCATGTCTTAGCTTTATAAACAAAAATTAGATTGTAGAAGTGTCAGCTGCAGAGTGGATTGCATTAGCTTTGCTGCTGTGTCACATGCGATTTCTTCTGTAACGCTTGACACTCATTGTTTTCTTGTGGGAGACTGTAAACTGCCGGGGGCAGTGTAGCAGTTTCACAAGTTTTCTCGCTTGTGGTATTTTCCCACCAACGGAGAAAAATTTCTTCTTCGGAGAATATTTTTCCTCAAGTTAAAGAGAAGGTCCCTAGTCCACGCACAGTTATTGACGCAATTCATGAATCTCTAGAGAAGTCCCATGACCTTAATGAGGGACATAAAAATGATATATGCTTAAATTTAATATAAATGTGTTTGATATGTATGAAATTTCATAAATAAATAAATAAATAAACTATGCTGAATTGCTATGGAAAAGATATTTTGTTGGTTTTTAAGGAGTTCAAGGTGGAAATTATCCTTCAATTAGGATATCCATGATTCGGTGCACAATAGAGTCTCTTTCAAAATATTGAATTCATAGTGCTTTATTAATCATATTAAGACTTAAGTTTTATTTAGATCAAAATATAATATAACTAAACAACCTCAATCAATTTCATGAAAAAAGATATATTTTGTGAAACCTATGGATTGAGCTCGGTCCACTTGACTATCCCAGCCACATTTGGGCCATCCTCATATGCAACGCACGTGAGGATCAAGAGAAAGACTCTGCCTAGAAATCTTCTTCCTTCTGATCGTGATGGTGATCGGAGCCCCATCGCCACCCAAAGACTGGCCGGATAAGGTCGGAATTATGTATTTAAAGTTCCCCTTCCTTCTCCTTCGAGTTCACCCGAGTTTGAGCCACTAATTCTGAGCTTTTTCTCCTATCGTCTTCTTTGATTTGTTATCGAAATGAGTCGTCGGACCACCTCGTTGGACTAAGGTAGGCTTCTTTTTATTTTTTTTTTCTCTCTCTCTCTCTCTCCTAGTCTTTCGGGCGTGAACCACCATGATTTGGGCATCCGAAACAGGGTGCACTATTTCTGCCCCTTTCCTTTCGAGTTCCACCGGTGCCGGCCACCGTTGCTGGCGATGTCTGTAACTGAAAGCTGTCATGGCCACCTTTGCTTGGGGCTGAGCTACCATCGGCTACCCCCTAGATCTGACCGAAGAGGAGAGAAGACTCTCCCCTATTTTGGAAAAGAAGAAGAAAGTCTTTCTTTTCTTTCTCTCTCCTCTCTCTTTCTCTTTCCTCCCTTTCTCTATCTTATTTCTTTCTACAAAGTTTCTCTCTCTTGATTCATGGCCAGACATGTTGATTGATTTAGGTTGACCCATACCATTGACAACCAAACCCATCCCTGATTGAACCCGGACTGAGATTCTCTCTCTTCTCATTCCTTTCTCTCTCTATAAAGTTTTTCTCTCTATCTAGATTTTCTCTTTCTATTCTCTCTCTAGAGATGATAGACCAGTAAGATACTTCTCTTTATGATTCTAGGTCAACCTTAGTGAAGGATTCTGATCTAGGATTGTCAGACGACATGTCAGCCCCCAACCTAGTCCCTGCCAAATACTGTTAGATTTGATCTCTCCAATCTTTATTGAACCATCTGTGCCCTAATCCGAACATGATTTGACGAATTTCACTTTGACCAGACCAACTGAAGTATCGGACACTCTCGCTTGATCAGCCCTGCGAGGGTATTGGAATTTAGAATTTTTATTTTTAGAATAATTATGATGAAATTCTAATGAAAGGTATAATTTTGGAATATTAGGCTCTGAGAAGAAGTTTCGGTATTAATTGGATCTATTAATTGGATTGCATTCGTAAGATAAGTAATGTAACTCTTATGTGAGGATCCGTGCGAGCGTATGTTTAGTTCTACATCAATTATTTGCCGAAGAGATCTTGGATACTTATACAGAATTAAGAAACTCAAAAAATACCTTCTGACTAGGCATTTTGGGTAAGGTCCTAGTTTGTCACAAATAGTATCGGAGCGAACTCGGCCTATAGCCTATGTGACTAGGGGACACTGCAACACGGATTGATAGAGGCTAACCACGGGCCTATCGCGGTGCTTGTGATTAAATTTGAATAGATTTGAACTCTTAATCTAACGAGGATGTTAAGGCTTGAATGAGAGGAGCAGGTAAGGACCCGTGCGGGCGTGTGTTTAGTCCCAGATCAGTTATTCGCCAAAGAGATTTTGGGTATTTATACAAGACTAAGAATCCAAAAAAGAAACCTTCTAGCTAACCATTTTGGGTAAGGCCGTGAGTTGTTATATATGTGTATCTAATCAAAATATTTTATTCTCTATCTAAAATATTCACTAGTCACCTACGTTTGCACAAGTATTATGACTACATTTAATTAAATATGAAATTTCCCAAGAGTTCTCTTTGCATCTGCGTTTATTTATTCACATGACAGAAGATCAAAACCCACCACAAACTAGATGTAGTTTGTGCTTTAGAGGATCTTGAAAATATACTGTAAAATGCTAACCCAAAAGTATAAAATAAAGATAACCCTTTGTTTTATGACCCTTGGTTGAACCATGAACTTGAGTGCATTTAATGAATGCAAACTTGCGGACTTAAAAACTCACGGAAGACATCACTACAGATAATTAACAAAAGTCACCATAATTAACTAATGTAGCCATTGGACTACCAGCCAGGCAAAATGGCATTGTATCTTGAAAATTTAGAGCCCAGCTTAGAGCCTGCGAAGAAGGATTTTGATCTTCACGTACTTCAGCTGAATGATTAAATTAGTAGCTCCAGCTGTCACACTTTCTTCGTATGGGTGTCGATAGCCCGAGTCAAGATGTTGGCCCTGAGCCCGACACCACCAAAAGGCAGGACTGAATCTGTCCAGGCCTCGGCCTTGGCCCCGACCCAGAATATTAGGTCCGAAACCAACTCGACTCAAGTCTACTTTTGCACTAATTCGGGCTCGGAATGGGCTTAGGCTTCATTTTTTTTTTTTCATTGGTACATCGACGACTCACACACAATGGGTGTGAGTATAGCCTATAGAATTAGAAATTAGCAAAAATTGCAAGGGAGACGGAACAGGGTCATAGTTCTCCCAAATAACATCTCCAGAATGATAAGTTGCATAGGATGCCATCTAATCCGCAGCATTGTTGACCTCTCTATATACATGAGTAGTCCGAAAGACGGCGCATTCATCTAAAAGATGGTGAATATCTTAAAGCAATTGCATCCCCCTTGCAGCATGCTCGAGCTTCAATTTTCACGCCCGAACCTGGCCTGTAGCCCTAGAATCTGAGCTCAAGCCCGGTTTTTTAAGGCCAGGTCATGGATCGATTGGGCGCTGCCTCACCTCCGCGTGATTCGTGCAAACACACTCGTCAGGGTTATCTCCAACATACCTCCCCTTAATCCTAACGTGGCTCAAGATCTCGGACGCCCAACAAATGCTTCATCGCTGCGAGCTTCACTCCTGACAACGGAACGGCGTGGTGGAACGAAGAAACCGGCGTTACTGCTGTCTGCGAGCGTTGAGACACGCGACCTTGTTCTGTTGAATGAGGAGACGGTGGAACCACAGCTTCGAGCCGGAAGTGAGGATGTCTCCAGCACCTGGTATTTTGACAATGGTGCAAGCAATCATATGTCGGGTGAAAAGAAAAAGTTCCACAAGCTGGACGAGTCAGTCCAGGGGCACGTAAGGTTCGGTGATGGCTCCACTGTGCAGATCAAGGGAAAGGGCTCGGTGCTCTTCCAATTCAAAGGCGGGGAACAGCGACTCCTCACCGAGGTTTATTACATCCCGACCTTGCGAACCAACATCATCAGCTGTGGGCAGTTGGCCAAGAAGGGAAACAAGATCGTCATGATGGGAGATCTTCTATGGATGTATGATCCAAGTGGCAGGTTGCTCATTAGAATCCGAAGTTCCTCAAATCACCTATACAAGGCCAAAATGGAAACTAATGATCCGGTGTGCTTGCTCATCAACACATCTGACAAAGCTTGGCTTTGGCACGCCCAGCTTGGGTATGTCAATTTCCAATCGTTGAAGATGCTGGCAGAGAAGAAGATGGCGGCAGGTGTGCCGCTTATCAAACACCCCGATAAGCTGTGCCAAGGGTGTGTAGTTGCAAAGCATGCAAGACATCCTTTCCCAGAGGCAGCCACCTATCGAGCGGAGGAGCCACTCGAGTTGTTGCACGCCGATCTCTGCGGACCGATCACCCCCTCAACTCTCGCCGGCAACAGCTACTTCATGTTGATCGTCGATGACTACACTCGATGGATGTGGGTGTATGTGATCAAGACGAAGGGTGAAGCCTACTCGGTGTTCAAAAATTTTAAGCAACAGGTGGAGAATGCCACCGGACACCGAGTGAAGACCTTGAGGACGGACCGGGGTGGCGAGTTCCTTTCCACTGATTTCAACAAGCTGTGTGAAGAAGCGGGCATTGTGAGGCATCTAACTGCACCCTTCACTTCGCAACAGAACGGCGTGGTGGAACGAAGAAACCGGACGGTGATGTCGATGGCGAGATCACTCCTCAAGAGCATGCACGTTCCCAGCATGTTCTGGGGGGAGGCCGTAAGGCATGCGGTGCATTTGCTGAATCGTTTGCCAACGAAAGCGCTAGGAAAGCGCACACCATTCGAAGCTTGGACTGGGAGGAAGCCACACCTCGGCCATTTGAGGGTGTTCGGCTGCACTGCCCATGCGAAGATAGTGTTGCCGCACCAGAAGAAGCTCGTCGATCGAAGTCAGGCAATGGTATATCTTGGCGTCGAGCACGGCAGCAAGGCACACCGTCTCTACGACCCTCGGCGCGGAAAACTCCATGTAAGTAGGGACGTGAGGTTTGAAGAGCACTTGGAATGGAGTTGGGATGCAGGTGGAGACATCAGTGGTGCTTCAGACGTGGTTGTGATGGAGACCTACTCTCCCGAGACAACTCCGAATGATCCCAAAGTTGCTTTGGCCCAACCCACTGGAGATTTGTCTGCCACAGAAACTACATCACCACCCATGGAGGATATTGCTTCGGCCCCACCGTCTCCCACAGCAAATTCATTGACGGGTGCACCGGCTACACCTGTCATGGCCACTCCGACTTCAAGCAACAGCAGCGACAGCACCAACGATGGATTGGTTCGTTACAGGCATATCGATGACATCATGCGGGATGCCGTGAGAGTGGATCTTCAACGGGAAGAGCTCGAAGATAAAGCGCTGCTGGTTGAGATGGAGGAGCCATCTTGCTACCGAGAAGCTGCTGGAGAGAACGCTTGGGAAGAAGCAATGCAGCAGGAGATCGAGTGCATTGAGAAGAATGCAACTTGGAGACTCACTGAGCTTCCTCCAGGACAAAAACCCGTAGGTCTGAAATGGGTATACAAACTGAAGAAGAATGCAACTGGAGATGTGATCAAGCACAAGGCGAGGCTGGTTGCAAAGGGATATGTTCAGCGGCAAGGTGTCGACTACGAAGAAGCATTTGCTCCGGTGGCTAGACTTGACACGGTGCGTGTCATCCTTGCAATTGCAGCCAACCGCAGCTGGGAGATCCATCACCTTGATGTGAAGTCGGCATTCTTGAATGGCGAACTCGAGGAGGAGGTGTATGTAACTCAGCCGGAGGGTTTTGTTGTGAAGAACAAGGAGCACTGTGTATACAAGCTAAGCAAGGCGTTGTATGGGCTCCGACAAGCTCCCCGAGCGTGGAACACCCGACTTGACAAGAGTTTGAAGCATCTCGGGTTCACCAAGTGTACACAAGAGCAAGCAGTGTACACACAAGGAGAAGGACAAGCAGGTGTCATCGTTGGTGTTTATGTCGATGATTTAATCATTACTGGAGAAAAACTGGAGGAGATTGCAGCTTTCAAACAACAGATGATGACCGAGTTCGAGATGAGTGATCTTGGGCTACTCACCTTCTACCTCGGCATCGAAGTTGTGCAAACTGAAGATAGGGTGACACTAAAACAGTCAGCTTACGCCAAGAAAGTGCTAGCTCAGTTTGGTATGTCTGAATGCAATGCAACTAAGTCACCCATGGAGCAGAAGACGAGACTACACAAGGATCCAGAGGGAGAACCGATAGACGCGATGGAGTACCGGCGCATGATCGGTTGCCTGAGGTATTTACTCCACACAAGACCTGATCTTTCTTATGCTGTTGGAGTAGCTAGCCGATTTATGGAGAAGCCCACGGTGATGCATCACAAGGCAGTAAAACAAATCCTAAGGTACCTAAAAGGTACAGTTCACTGTGGACTCATATATGAGAAGAAGAAGGGAGAAGAGGAGATCATCGGCTACAGCGACAGTGATTTGGCTGGTGATGTTGATGATCGAAAAAGCACCGGGGGCATGGCATTCTATGTTAACGATAGTCTTGTGTCATGGAATTCACAGAAACAGAAGACGGTGGCGTTGTCATCGTGTGAGGCCGAGTACATGGCAGCAACGGTAGCGGCAAGCCAGGCATTATGGCTGAGAAGCTTGTTGGGGGAGCTGACAAAGCAAGAACCTAAACAGGTGAAGCTGTTCATTGATAACAAGTCTGCTATTGCCCTGATAAAGAATCCTGTATTTCATGGCCGAAGCAAACATATCGACACGAGGTTTCATTTCATCCGTGGCTGTGTTGAAGGAGGACAGATCATGGTAAGGTTTGTTCGCACGGAGGAGCAACGAGCCGATGCTCTCACGAAAGCGTTGTCAGGAGTGAAGCTCGCAACGATGAAGCATTTGCTGGGCGTCCGAGATCTTGAGCCACGTCAGGATTAAGGGGGAGTATGTTGGAGATAACCCTGACAAGTGTGTTTGCACGAATCACGCGGAGGTGAGGCAGCGCCCACCGGCTTTACGGTGAGCTGACGTGTTGTCAATTTAAATCTGCATGGTTTGCTCCTGCATTCAGATGCATAATGGCTCATTTTTTGACAGTTAAAGCATTTAATGTGACTTTTGTCGCGTCTACTGCCACCAGGGCCGCCTGAGCCATCCTTGCGCGGCGATCCGCTGCGCAAGCCTCTGCCTCGGCCCCTGCCGCGACCGCGACCACCCCGGCTACGGTTGCCGCCTTCTGCAAGGACACAGCTCTTGCCCCTGTTGCTCGAGAATGAGTCCCTCCCGACTCTATCCTGCCGCGCCTGCCACTCGGCTTGGGTGAGCATAAGCTGGCCGTCATTGCTCCCGCTGGGGTTGCGCAGGCGTGCGCGCTCCCCGTAGGCCGTCAACCTCCCGACTGCTTCCTCGAATGGCATGGTGTCGAGGTCGTAGAACTGTTCGATCCCGGCAATCACCTGGTAGTACCTATCAGGTACTGTGTTGAGGAGCTTCCTTACTAGCGTCGCATCGTCGAGCGTCTCTCCCAGACTTGCATACCTCACGGACATCCCGCTGAGTCTGCCAGCATAGTCATCCAGCGTCTCCCCCTCCTTCATTTGCATGACGTCGAAGTCATTCTTCAACGTCTGCAACCGAGCAGTTTTGACACGGTCTGCCCCGACGAACCTCGTTTTGAGGCTGTCCCAGACCTCCTTTGCAGTCTTCTTCTTCGCCACCTGCAACAGGATGTCTTCCGGGAGCGTTTGGAGAAGAAGCGCCCTCGCCGTCTTGTCCTTCCTCGCGTCCACGTCCGCACCGTCCGCTTCCTCTACTGCCTCCCAGGCATTTGGGCCTGCATCAGCGCCTCCACCTTGATCGCCCAGGTGGTGTAGTTCGTCGCCGTCAGTTGCGGATAACTGAACGATACTCCGCCTCCGCCCTTCGTCGTCGCAGCTTGAGGGACAATGGCCATTACTTCAGACGAGGATGCTTTCAGCCTGCAACCGAGGCTCTGATACCAGGTGAAGAGAACAAAGCTCGCCTCCCAGTCTGGTGTAGAGGATAAACTCGCTTCGTACTCTCGAAGCGTTTAATGGCTGGCACATAATTTCACGCTCCGACGCAGGAAGTGAAATGATGGGAAGAAAAGACGGGAAGAAAAAACGAGACTTAGTCGCTCACAGCGTCCGCTCGTTTTATATATATAACAAACCAGCGATGATTACAACTCCCTGTCCTACTACTTCGAAAACTGTTTAACAAATAAAAACAAAACGACGAAAACAACGTCGTCCCTTAATCCATGCAACTAACATTTAAAATATACCTCGTGCCCAACGCACGTAACAAAACATTCAAACGAACGTGTCGTCCCAACGCTCGTAACAAAACCATGCAGATTTAAATTGACAACACGTCAGCTCACCGTGAAGCCGGTGGGCGCTGCCTCACCTCCGCGTGATTCGTGCAAACACACTCGTCAGGGTTATCTCCAACAAACCCAACCCACGAAAAGGCGCAAGTCTCTTCTTTTTCTGGCCAACAGTTAGGGCTGCCAGAGCGAGCCAGACCATTGTTTAAAAGGCCGAATAGTACACTGGAGCCGTTGCAGTTGCAAAAGCCCAAATAGACAACCTAGGCCGACGTAGAAGCATGGTTTTTCTTCCCTTTCTTGGAAACGTACTTCGTTTGCTGGTTCTTTTCTTTCCAAAGCGTGGAGGGCATGCATTTCAACGACCTGATAAATATTGTTCTTCTTCCGCTACTAGTGCTAATATTACAATGATATTAAGAAGGGAAGAAAATCTTAACCACAAGAAGATATAATCTCTCACCAGATAAACAAATAACATTATTTCAATAAATTGGAAGAGCAAAACCCAATTAAACAAATAAGTTTATGACCTTTCAATCCTTCACCTTTTAAATCTTCTCTAACATAATAAATAAAAAAGAATCAGATGATCACACGCATACGCCCCTTAGAACTTATCGAACAACATGATTCCAATTACAAGCAGTGGTAAGATGGTTGTTGAGAAGATATGAGAAGGCTTCATGGCAGAGCTAGGTAGCACTAATGGACGTTGCCCCTGGTTAGCATCCCCGATCTCCGCCGGAGGAGATGCTGGCTGCAATGGCGATGATGGTGATAGAGATGTCGGCTCCAATGGTGATGATGGCGACAGAGATGTCGGCTCCAATGGTGATGTTGGTGGCTCAGATTGCATCGGAGCTGCCAAGATTACATAAAGAAAAATAGAAGAAAGGAGAGCTGTTAGTGCAATCAAAGCCATAAAAACTGGAACCATCTCCAAGTTAAGCAACGCAAAGAGCATGGGGAGAGAGGGGGGTTGGATATTCTTACGAAGAGGGGGAAGAGAAGGCGCAAATGCGACAGGGCCTGCAAATTAACATTCAGCAACAGGTTATTTAAGACTACATCAGCGTTTCTAGCTTCATTTTTCTTCACAAAAATTATTATTAGCGTAAATTAAGAATGGAGATGGTTGCGTTGTACCTGGACCAGGAAGTGGCATCGCTGTGCCTGCGAAATAAAGCAAAATCCACTGTATCAGGATAGATATCATGCATGAACTCAAAGAGCTGTGTTTTTATAACTCTTTTGTTTACAAAGAAGAGATCCGGTTACGAGAGTGGATCTTAATAAGTCATGATATTTTTTAAAGAAGTGCCTTAAGAAACAACGATGGATTTGTATTAATTCCTTTTTATGGATAAAATCTAATTCCCACGGAATAAAACATGAGTGGAGGAAATGATCAGACCTCTGCATTCCAGGGGCACGGAGGACGTCGTCGATCTACACATGCGAGGAAGCGAGATGGCGAGCGTCCGGCTGATGGGGAGGCTGAAGGGAACATTCCCTGTCAGTATGAGGCACGCGCAGTCGGTGCTGCTGTTGACGAGCGAGGCGAGAGACTTGCAGCACTCGGCGGTCGGGGTGCCGCCACCATTGGTGCTTCCCAAGAGGTAATTTAGGCAAGGAGTGAAGCTGCTAATCAGGGAACTTGTGCATGCCGTTGGGGTCTGGGTGGAGACCGGAGTCATGCCTGCACTCAAAATGGCAGCTAATAGGGAGATTACGACGCTAATGCACTTCATTTTCTCCCTCTCTCCTTTATAAGTGTGGAATATTGGAGTTTGGATGTGTGGAGAACTGTGGAAATTGGTATGGTTAGAAAGTGTAGTGAGAGATACGTATATATATGGAGAGAGAGAGCTCGTTAGGGGACCGAGGGTAGATTCGAAGTTGGTCATGGAGGTTACCAACCTCAGCTAACTATAGTTACCAGGAATGTCCTTGTTTGAGGGAATTAACGCTTTAAAGTTATATATATAACTGCAGAACAGCCTATATACATGCACATCAAATCACAGGCTTACATGTGTCTCAGCTATGCAGATTCTCGAATTGGATTCATGACGCGGCACTTGCTGACTGGGTCATACTAGCTTTGCTATTACGATGACGAATTGATGACGTAGAATGTTTATAGATCGTTGGATTAGGTGCGGTTGGCGTGCGACTTGCGGCTTGTAGTGATGTTTGACACTCTTCCTGTTTTCTTGCAGGTGAACTTTAATGGATGAGGATTGGAGGCAAACTTCTATTAGCTTGGTGAAACTAAGTCCTGCATTCAACTTTTATTAGCTTGTCACACTGTTAAAAATTTCTACAACTTGGATGGACGAGGAATTGCTGCCTTGGCCACCCTTCAAGAGGGGGACGGATGTTCATTTGCCCATCTGATTGTCCTACACATTGGGCTCCAGAAACGGCACCGTGGTCTGTGGGACATGGCTTTTGAAACCAATCTGAAGCAAAACCTGCCCATAAGATGTCATGGATTTCTATGTGGATTCGGCCACGACCTATGTAGACTAGGAATATAAGACCCGACCCTTTAAGCAAATTGGGTCTGGTCCATTTGACCAGCCCAATTGAATTTGGCCCAAGGCACAAAAAAATCTTGGGGCTTGTGGGCTGGCTCGGAGTGGCCAGGCCCAACCCGATGGACAGGCAGAGAAGAAGACTCTGATGGGTGTCTTCTTTCTCCTCCGATCTCAGCGGAGTCGGAGACCCTTCAAGAGCTAATCGAGTTCGTTTGGAACTCTGATACTTTCCTATTTAATCCTCCTTCCCTTCCCTTTGTGTTTTATCGACGGAAACCTGAGGTATCACCACCGATTCCCAAGCTCTTCCTATCTATGTCTCCTCCTTGTTTCCTCGCCAGATTTTCGACGGACCAAGATAAGACCCAAGCCACTCCTCCTCTTTTCTTCTTCCGGTCCTCTAGCCATGTTTTTTCTTTGAATTAAGTCGGCAAGTTTTTTGTCGGAGCTTCAGTCAAGCTCTACTACCTTAGTCGAGCCTTGATCATTGGCCGGTGAACTGCAATACCTGGCTCTTCCTATTTTGGGCCACCTTAGCATCTACCTTCTCTTCTTTTTCTCTACCGTCGACCAACTACTATCGTAGATGGTACTACGGCTAATAGCTGCCTTGGTCGCCGCCACTGGAGCCGACCACCCTTAGCTGCGCCACCCCTAATCTGAGAAGAGGGAAGGGAGAAACGGACTCTCCCCCATTTTGGACAAGAAGAGAAAGCTCTCTCTCTCTTCTTTCTCTCTCCTCTCTCTCTCATACTCTCTCCTCTCTCTATATTCTCTCTCTTGTTTCATAGTTTCTCTCTGTACTTGGATTATCTCTCTCTTATCTTATGCTCTCTTTTCTCTCTCTATGGGACTTTCTTTCTCTTTGAGACTTTCTCTCTCTTTGGGACTTTCTCTCTCTTTGGGACTTTCTCTCTCTTCAAAATTTTGTTTCTTTGGGACTTTCTCTCATCGGGAATTTCTCTCTCTATGGGCACTTACCACTCAATCAACCCTATCCTTCTTCATTCATATCGAGCATGAAGCTTTGTATATCTTTGTTTGGGTCCTAATTGATTCCATTGTAGTTATCTGTGCGGTAGATCGGCCCATTACTTTAGCTCCAGCTAAATCTTTTAAAATTTAGGCACTTTTGATCTTCAATTGACCAATTAAATTCTTCTTGCTCAGGACCGACTGGGACAGTCGAGCATTGTCATTTGACCAACTTGATTTGAGGATATGAGGTCATTTTCTAGTAATGTTTAATTTTTGACTTTGCTTGATTTTTAAAATGATAATAAAATTTATGATGTTTTAATGATATTAAAGCAGGTGCACCTGATCTGTCTAATTGAAGTGGAATTTTGAAGTGATAAGAAGTAAGTAACCTAATGCTTCAAATGTAAAATGATAATTACTTGATTAAATTAATATTGATATCTATTTTTATACTTTGTTAAATGGGTTAGGTATGTTAATGTTATGATTATTTTGAAATATGTTATGTGCTATGTTATGAAATTTGAAAAATGCGACTGAGAAAAAAAAATCTATTTTATAAGTATGCATTCTCAGCACAGCTATGATTTAATCTGGCCTGCCAATGGAGATTATTCGTTATCCCTGTTAACTTGTAATCTATGAGAAATTGGTTTCGATACCGCACCACCGGTGATTAGAGCAGTGAAATTTAGACACTATGCCACCGGTAGTTAATGATAGTAGTTTTTGGCACATTGTGCATTATGACCCATGCCACCGAATTACGTGGGCATAGCGTATTATTGGATTTCTGGTATTAGTTTATAAAAATAATAGTATATTTCAAAAAGAGATATATATATATATTATATTATCGTGCAATATAATTATTTGTTTATTAATTAATTTGGAAGTTCAACTTGATATTGGGTACTGTGATACTACTTCTAAATTGAAGTTAATTATTGTAGTGGCAAGTTAAAGTCCATTTATAAAACGTTGTTTAAAATTTGAGCTATGAAAGAATTTTATGATACCTAACTAGAATATGCTTTGAGGTTTGAACATGTATATCGATTATGGATGAAACTCTTATGTAGAAAAAAATATGCTTGGAGATATTACAAATAGGTCTATTTTCTTATTGAATAATTGATTTTATTAGAGACTGTAAAGTATTCATCTTGGTGGAATCCTTAATAATTTTAATTATCATCTTTGGATCCAAATAATAGATCTCATTTATATCTATCGAAGACTATGTAATGTATATGAAACTTAAATTCAAAATTTAGATTTATAAGTTGATGTATGGTCTTTTGTCAATATTGTTGAGGTTGTTGATGAAATCTAGATTTGCATGAAGAATTTTGAATTTTAAAGGCTTACATAGTTATGATGGAAAATTTTTGATAAATGTTAAAGATCTCGATGAAGAAAACTCTAGGAGAGATGATTGAGTCAATTTTACTCATTTATGTTGATTTAAAGCCTCTTAATTTGGTGAAGCATTAAGAAAATTCTTGTAGCTATTTTTACTTGTAGGAGTATGACATGAATCATCTAGTTAAATTGATAAGATAATTAATATTTAATTCATTTGAAAATTATAATAGTTAGCCTATATGATGGTTTGGAATGCATCAATTGACTTGAGTGTTAATCTAGATGGATGTGCTCGAGGTAAATTAAGTGATGAGAATCAAAGATTCTTTTTTGGGCTTTGCCTAAAAATTAAAATTTAGATCTCTTTAGTTCATAATATAAAGTAGCACTTTGATCAAAAGTTATTAGTGAATCTAAATGATTTTGATGGTTTGAATCAGAGTACATAGCAAAAACGTAGGACTCTAAATTATTTTTCTAGCTTGTCAGAAATATTATCTCTTTGATTCGGCAAGTTTTAATAACAAAAGACTTGATTTGATTTCTTGTGTAGTAAGATTTTCTTGATAAATGAAAGAAAAATATTTTAATTTTTGGATGCCGGCTGCACTATTTTAGGTTCTCTAAATTTATGTCATGCTAGGAAAATTTCACTACCAGAAAACACGCGTATAGTGACGGAAAATTAGTGACGGACCGTTATCAGTTACTATTTGTGACGGATTAGTGACCGACAGAAATTTGGTCACCGTGGTGTAAACTTAGTGACCGTTTAGCGACAGACCGGTCACAGAATGCGCGGGTAGGATGGGCGCCAAACCTTAGTGACCATCATAGTGACGGGGTATCTGTCAGCAATATGATAACCAAAATTGCAACCAGACAGTGACAAATGCAGCCGTCACAAATATAGTAACCCTAGTATTTATAAATTTTTAAAAGATTATTTTTGACAGTAACAGATTATTGACAAAAATTTCTGTCACCAAATTTAATTTTTTAATTCCAAAAATATTAAAAATATTATTTTTGAGTAAACCTAAATTAAAAGAAAAGATAAAAGGAGGAATATCCAAAATGAAACTAAGTGTGCCCGCCGTTCCGCCCAAATTTTCTTCGATAATCCAAATTCCAATCGCTCTCTATAAAACTCAAATTTCTTCTTCTCATTTTAAAATCTCATGGTGTCGGCCATGACCCATTTGCACCCCTATTGCAAGTTTTTCTGCTTTATAGAATTTTTTACCATGCTTTATAGTTCAAAAATATTTTTGCCTTGCAAGTCCCGTCCAATCAGCCTTATAAATAAAAAATAATTTGATATGAAATTTGGCTTGCAAACCGATTTAGCCCAAATCAGCCTTAGATATACAATTTGGCTTGCAAACCGACTTAACAAAAACCCTAACCTTTGGGTCCTTCCCTTCCCTTCCCTTCCCCTCCCTCGCTGAGAGCCGCCGCCGCCCCCCCCCTCCCTCGCTGAGAGCCGTCGCCGCCCTCCCTCGCTGAGAGCCGCCGCCGCCCTCCCTCGCTGAGAGCCGCCGCCGGCACCCCCCCTCCCTCGCTGAGAGCCGCCGCTGCCTCCCCTCCCTCGCTGAGAGCCGCCGCCGCCGGCCCCCCTCCCTCGCTGAGAGCCGCCGCCGCCGCCGCCCCCGCCCCCCCTTTTCCCTCGCTGAGAGCCTGATAGCCGCCTCCTCTCGGTGTCGTCGCCTCTTCAACGACCGGCCGGCGGCTCTTCGCGTCCTTCTCCCCCGGACGGCAAACCTCCGCGGCTCCGGTCACCGACTCACAGTCACCGGTAAGAGTTTTCTCCTCCTCCTCCTCCTCTTCAAGCTCGATCCCCGGTAGATTTTGCCCAAGCCCGGAGAGAGAAAGAGAGAGAGAGAGAGAGAGGTGGTGGGGCAGCGAGAGAGCTCGGAACAGTGGGAGAGTGGGGAGTGGGGACAGTGGTTTGTTTTGGTGTGGAGACGGGAGACAGAGAAAGAGAGGAGGGATTTTTTTTTTTTTTTTTTTGCTAAAATAGACGAAAGAAACTTGATATATCTGAGTAGCTGCTTTTATTATGATACTTGGACACATCACTTGGTTGGGTAAATCATGATACCGGCACTGTGTCGAATTTATTGTTGCTAAAATAGACAAAAATAATGTTGTACTTGAGGAGCTCCTTAATATTATGCATTTTTATTCTGACACATTTGTTAGTCCTACCAATGGTTTGCATATATTTAGAATGCTTCACTGATTATTGTTTTGCTATGATCTATTAAAAGTTGAAACCGCCACTTGGATGGATTTTTACAGCTTTTCAACTCTTATTTTGATGATTTATACTAGTCCTTTTACCAGCCTTTCATCGGTGGTCCTAAAAATTTGGTTCAATAGTCATTTTTGCAGCTCATGTATAGTAGCAGTTACCAGAAAGCCACCACCACCAGCCTCAAAAGACTTTTAAATATATTTGGATGAGTGCAGTCTGCAACTATAACGTTCTGACTAGATGTTGTAATTTTGCAATTTTTATTCACTGATTTCCTTAGCGCACTTTCTGCAATAATGATACCACTGCCATTTGTATGTTGATTAAACATATGTTTCCCGAGAGGAGGGATTTTCCCTTCTCTTTTTGGTTTTGGTATGTATGTATGTAGGTGTTCTTCTGGTTAGTAAATGCATCTATTTGTTACTCTGCTGATAGAATTAGAATTTCAAAATTTTAATTGCTACTTTGATTTATGTTCTCCTTGTTGTCCATTTGCAGTCCAACTTGCTTGAGTGGAGAGACTTGTCTAAAATAAGCTCTGTTTAAAAAATCTTAAACCCATTTTCTATAAACTGTGGAGGATCAATCACATTTGTCAATCATGACGAACGATTGGGTACATATATTTATTCAATTAGATTTCTATAATAATTTTTATATTATTGTTCAATCATCTTAAATTAGCCCATTATATGTTAATGAATTTTTTCTTTTCTCTTTTGTAGAAATTAAAGTTAGGTAGGGAGCCAACAATAGTTGAATCTTTTAATCGGACGCATAAAACAAAGCAAGGCATGGGAGGATATATAGATAAGAGAAGTGAAGTTGTCATGGTAAGTATAATTTTTTTATGATTCATAAATATTATTGAGCTTGCTCATGTTTATCTCTTGTTTGATCCACCATAATGTTTTTTCTCTTCTTTAAATCAACTTGCAGGCAAAGTATTCAGCTGAATACTCCAAAAAATATGGTGATGCCTCCACCTCAGATGCTCCTCCACGTGATTATGACTTGTGGTTTGAGGCAACTGGTGTCCCAACTCATGGCCATGTCTATGGCTTTAGTCCCCTAGAGGATCTCACTGGAATTATTGGGCAATCATCATCTGCTTCCACCTCTACAGGTCAAGCTCCAGAGCTGTACACTCATGAAGACCTTCTACGTATTCTTGAGCAGGAAAAGAAAAAATGGCAAGAGGAGGTTCTTCAAAAGATGAGAGAAGAGATTGGCTTTGGACCAAGGCATGCAGATCGGGGGAGTAATGGTGATTCTAGTTCTGCTAATCATGCTTCATTATAATTGTTTTTGCCTTAGATGATAGGTCTTTGCATTCCTAGGAGGAATGAAATCTCTGTTGATCTTTATGATATATTTTTAGACTTTGATTTTGATGGATTCAGGACATGTTGATGCCAATTTTGAATGACATTTAAAATGACTTTTGCGTAATGTTGAATGCCTTTGCTATTAATGATATTACTATTATTATTATTATGTGCCAATCAATGTACCAAATGTACCAGGTTATTAGATTGTGATCCGGTGACCAAATTTTAGTTACTAAATTGTTTACCAAGTATTGTGACGAGCAGTCATAAACTTAGTGACAGGATTTTGGTCAATAAAAATTGATTTTGCTCAGCGCGTTTGTAACCAATTAGTGACCGTAAACTTATCACTAGGTCAGTGACGGGATTAATGACAAATGTAGTGACAAAATGTGTGACCATGTCTGTGACGACTAAATCTGTCACTAAAGGTCGTGACAGATTAGTGACCAAACTACCTTCGTCACTAACTCCGCAACTGGATAGTGACGGGAAATACATAATTTCTTAAATATTTAATTCTTGAATTTGTAACGGCTTAGTGACGGCGGTTCTATCACGGAGGTTAGTGACGGGAATCGCCGCCGTCACTGCTAATTTAGTGACGCGTGTTTTTGTAACCAAGTCAGTGACGGGAGCTCCGGTCACAAATTCCATATTAGTAACCGGAAACACGGTATAGTGACGGGAATCTCCGTCACTATACGCGTGTTTTCTGGTAGTGTTTTTAACATCTTAAGACTAAAATTAATGGATCATCGAATTTGATCTTGATCTAAAATATTTTGGTACAGACCACTTTTCTCCTAAATCTGAAGCTTGAACTTCTTAATTACTATCAACTCTCTATCTGATTGAAAGAAATTGAGGTTATCAATCGACTTTGATGAATATTCTACTAGGGGTGGATTAGAGTTGTTTATGATCTAATCTTATGATAGATCGGTTAATTAAGAGTAGTTGATATTTTGACAAAAAAACTTGATGTTCTTATTTAGAATTAAGACATTCATTTTCATTTATAAGAAATTTCTTTGATTTAGATCATCTACCAAAAGAATCAAATCTGGATGTATTGGACCTTATTTTTCTAATAAGATCTAATGATGAAGTTGAATTGATAAGTAGAATTATTAGAAGACTTGAGTTAGTTTCCTAGTAGAGGAGAATGTTGTTGATTCTATGGATAATCTGAAGGTAGCTATATAATTTTCACCAGTGGGTTCTTCTATTATTGACAATTCTTGGGAGAATCTTAGGCATCTTAAATTTAGCATTAATGGATTGATGGTTCCTTGGTTGAGCTTAGACCTGGAATGTTTTAGCATGAATCTTCTATTTCTAGCTCTGGCATTGTTAATCTATCTATTTGAAAGGGCTTGAGTTTTTTCTAAGACAAAGGTTGATCATTAAATGATGGGCAAAGTTAAGAGAAGAAAGTGGATTATAGATTATGAAGAGCAGTGGATGCTAATACTTTCTCCTATTTATGTTTAGCCGATTATGATTTCTATGTGAAATTAATCAAGAGCAATTAATTTCTTGAGAAAAGAATTATAGCATTTTTATCCAAGGTTGGGATGTTAATCTTCTTTTAAAAGAGATCAAAAGAACCTGCTATATATGTATCATAGATGGAAGGATTAAGTTTTTGAGATGCCATGATTTTGTCAAAATCTTATGAGCTTGCATTTTGAGAGGGAGATTATTTAGGAGCTCGAAGATGATTCGATGGTTGCATACTATCAAAGTTTGAGCCTCAAGTAAGTTAATTTTGAAGATGATATTATTTTAAGGAAGGAAGAATGTAAGACCCGACTGGTTCATTTGACCGGCCCAATTAAATTTGGCCCAAGGTACACACAAAACAAAAAGAAATTCTTGGGGCTCGTGGGCCGGCCCGAAGTGGCCAAGCCCAGCCCGACCCCCGAGCCCAACCCGACGCATAGGCAAAGAAGAAGACTCCGATGGAAGTCTTCTTTCTCCTTCGATCTTGGTAGAGTCGGAGGCTCCATGGGAGCAAATCGAGTTCGTCTAGAACTCTGATACTTTCCTATTTAATCCTCCTTCCCTCCCCTTTGTGTTTCATCAACAAAATCCGAGGTATCGCTGCCGATTCCCAAGCTCTTCCTCTCCGTGTCTCCTCCTTGATTCCTCGCCAGAAACCACGTCGGATCTTCGCCAGACTGAGGTAAGACCCAATTCACTCCTTCTCTCTTCTTCTTCTAGTCCTTTAGCCATGTTTTCCTTTGAATTAAACTGGCAAGTCACTGGCATCCATCTGAAATAGGGGTAACCTGTTTCGGTGACTCTTTCTCCCGTGTGTGCTGTTGTCGGCTGCTGGAATAAGCCAAGGTTCTTGCCGAAGCTTTGGTCAAGCCGAGCTTTGATTGTCGGCTGGTGAGCCGCAATACCCAGCTCTTCCTATTTTGCGTTGACCTAGTGTCTGCCTTCTCTTCTTTTCTCTACTGTCGGCCGACCAGCATCGTTGGTGGTGCAATAGCAAATGGCTGCCTTGGCCGCCGCCATCGGAGCTTGACCACCTTTGGCTGCACCACCCCTAGAATAAGAAGAGGGAAGGGAGAGACAGACTCTCCCCTATTTTGGAGAAAAAGAGAGCTCTCTCCTCTCTATCTTTCTCACTCCTCTCCCTCTCTATTTCTCTCTCCTCTCTCTATATTAACTCTCTTGTTTCTTAGTTTCTCTCTCTATCTAGATTGTTTCTCTTATCTTCTGCTCTCTTTTCTCTCTCTACAGAGCTTTCTCTCTCTTTAAGACTTTCTCTCTCTATAGAATTTTCTCTCTTTAGGATTTTCTCTCTCTACTGGCATTTACCGCTCAATCAACCCTATCCTTCTTCATTAACTAGCAATAGACTGAAGCTGGCTCCCATCTAGGTTGATTGATTGATATTATGCAACATTAAAATTTGGACTTCCCATGTTTATGTGATTGTAAAATCTTTCGATTTAAGTGATGGATACAATAGGCTACCACATCAGCATGTTCTCAGTAATTGAGTGAGCCCCTTATTAACCAAGTAAGAGATCACATATTTTTGTGGGCAAGAAAATAATCTAAAAACACCATCATCCATCAATAAAATCACATGATGGAAAGTACCATTTTCCAAAGATCCGAGGGTGTTAGTGCTAATATAACATGTTCCATTGATCATAACCACGATTGCATGATCAATAGAAAAGATCAAGATAGATTCTAGACCTTTTCAACTCCAATTTAGAAATCAACTTCGAAGTCTACCTTAGGTCCTCAAACAATCCAGGCCCATCCATGACTTTGGTGGCAGAATCAAGAGTGAGACGATGGCCAACCTTAATCTTGACATTAGATACCTAAGTAGATGGATGCTTCATTTTTAAACATGACACTCATCATTTCCTCCTTTCGAGTAACTTCCAGGTGTATGTATGTGATCTTGCAAAATTAGGTGTTTGGAGACTTCTCGACAGCATTTAGTGTGAGACCCAAAATTAGGAAGGACTTGCCCTGACCTAGCAATTAACTTCGAAGTCTTCTTTTTTTTGGTTCTGAAAAAGGGTTTACCCTGGCCCATGCGTTCATGTGGTGGCAGAAACAGGAGTGAGGTGGTGGCCAACCCTCATTTTCATCAGCCACCTCCATCTAAGTGGCTGAATGTTTAGATTTCAATCTGTCAGCCGCCATTTCTTTCTTTGAATAACTCCTAGGCATTCTTGCTGACTATTCGATGGTCCCACAAGGAACCCTTAGCAGCGCGAGTTAGGCCACCAAATTTAAGACCCAATCGCACCATCTCCCTCCTTATGAGACCTCCCTATAAAATGCCAGCGTTTTCCTCCCCTCCACCGCCACACCAACAGGCCGAACACACTCCCACCACCTCTCTCTCAGCTTTCAAATATCGCCGGCGATCACCCATCACCACCACCTCTCGACAGCTTAAATGGCTCCAAGAGTAATGGACACTGCCCTAGCCCTGGCTTTCATGTCGATGCTCTTGGCCCATGCCTCTGCCCAATCCGGCTGCACGACGGCGATCGTGAGCCTCGCGCCTTGCCTGAGCTACATTACCGGCAATTCTTCGACCCCATCCTCCTCATGCTGCTCTCAGCTAGCAAACGTTGTAAAGTCGCAGCCTCGGTGCCTCTGCACGGTACTCAATGGCGGCGCATCGCTCGGGATCACCATAAACCAGACCCGGGCCTTGGCCCTCCCTGGAGCCTGCAAGGTCCAAACACCACCCGTCAGCCAGTGCAATGGTAGGCTTATCCCTAAAACTTCCTTTACACTTCATCATTCTGGACTCTCCAGCTTATGTTCTTTAGAGACATTGGCTGCAGCACTGATGGTTGTGGGCTTTGGCAGCTGTGGGCAGTGGACCAGCGGAATCTCCTAAAGCTCCAAGCACTCCGGCGACTCCATCCACACCATCGACCCCAGCAAACCCTTCTCCGGAGACCCCATCGACGCCGTCGGTTCCAAGCGGTCCTTCAGGTAGCCCTTAAATATATCGATCCCAGTTATTCGAGCGACCGAAAAGAAATAAGCAAACGTAGTATGGTTTCTACGAGTTTAAACAAAAAAAGGCTAAAACTAGGATCAGATATCGACAGGATTGATGAATATCATTTAGTTATGAAGGCTTTCTGCTTGCTAACAAGCTTGTCTTCTTGATTGATGCAGAAAGTGGTTCCAAGACCGTCCCCGCGACTGCTGGTGCATCCTCGGGCAGAAGTTCCAAGAAGTCAGGCCGTTCTGTGATGATCTCCATCCTCTTTCTTGCTGCATGCGTCTCACTCGCCAGCTTCTAGGTCTGCGGCATGGTGTAGATGGTGTTTTGCTGCTTATCCGATTCTGTCGCAGCCTTCTGTGTGCTCTTCTGTTCTTTCTCCTGACCTTGGTTCTGTATGCACACTCGGGATACTTTGTACAAGCTCGTCGGATGTTTTGAACGCATGCTTTTTGATTTTGATTTGCTCATGTACATTTCTTTGTGGTTAATCCAATAGCGGTGCAATCCTCTCAGATAGGTGGGGGAAAAAAAAGGATGAAACGTTCCGAACGCAATGGTAGAGAATTCTTAACTAACCCAAGGGCCATGCAGACTTGCAATTAGATAAGATCAGAACTCAAATGTAAATGAGACATCGACAGTAAAAATTAAAGACTAGAGAACATTCACATGATGGACATCCATAACCATTTCCCAATCATTGTTGCAGTTACTACAGCCAAGCTTGTGCTTAGTAGCCTACCTGGACTAGTAGTTGTTAGGTAGGGCAGCATAGTACAAAACTCCAATTCATTGCGGGTTTTTGGTGGAATCTGGACAAGGGTCAAAAATCTACCTGCTCTGCTAACAGGGGAGTAATTCTGACCTCATATTGGACCAAATCGTTGGCATCTTTTTAACAGATTTTTCTGCTAGAGCTGCTGATGACAAATAGGATGAAATCTTCTTTTTCAAGCAGTTAGGTGGGCCGATGGTTCCATCGCACCAATCTTCTTTCAGATGTTCCATGTCCCTGCGTTCGGGCTTCCTATTGTTAGGAAACTGATCAAGTTTGTCACGCCCCGAGCCAAACGTCCGGGTCCGGCATGTGACACAGCCGCATACTCCCTAAAGCAGAGCCCTAGAGAATATGCAAGGCCTAAAAATATATCACAACCCCAATATTTGTAATCAATAATAATCTTAATTTATACCCGACAACAAAGTTGATCCAATTACCAAATTTGATCATCCAACCAGTACCAGTGATGCTCTATCTAATCATCCCCTCCACTTGTAATCTCAACCATAGCCATGTATTATGCAACCTGCACTATGAAAAGAGAAAGAGAAAAGGGTTGTAAGCTTTACAGCCTAGTAAGAATCCCTACACCTCTATACCAACGCAATAATAATATAAATTTAAAAATTATAAGAAATCGTTGCACACATCATGAAATCACAAATCAACTATCAATAATGCTCAAATAATCAGTATAAATATATACGCCATATATTAGTAGAAATCCAACCATTTGAGGGTGATATAGCATATGATATCTCATAAATCTTTATTAGTGTTTTTAATGCTTTTTATTCCATTTTTTTTAAACTTGATCCAGATCAATTATCTTTTCAACTTTGGGCTAAATTCCAGTCATGTTTCTAGCCTGTGACGGGGCAACCAGTAGTTTTCACATTTTTGACATGTGACGAAGCAACCAGTAGTTTCACATTTCTCAACTATGATGGGGCAATCAATATAACATGGTTAGTCTAGAACACTACATCCATTAGTCTGATTATATAAGTGCAAGTTATACTCATACATGCACCCATCATAATATCCATCAGAAGCAAACATAATCAAAATATGAATTAATACCAAAACCATCATAAAACCATTCATGCTTCTTACTTATATGGATGGATCATTAACATATCATACATATAGGTACAAAAATATCTATATCATACAAGTCGGTGAAAATAGATTCTTATCTTTTTGCTGACAACCCAGATAGAGTACCACGATCTACGAACCGATGTGCAGAGAACCCTGCTCAATGTCCTCTTCCCTAAAAGATCGTTCTCTTACATAACCAAATCAACATAAAAAATTATCCAACCCTCTATTGACTACTCAAGGGTCCACCATTATATAAAAATATAGGACTGCCCTTTGAGCCCCATTAACCAAATTTTTTTCGGATCAAGCTAGAGAGAGAAACAATTTAGATAGAAAATAAAGTCCTATAGAGAGAGAAAGTCCAATGGAGAGAAAAAATTTCATAGGGAGACAAAGTCCAGTACAGAGAGAAACTAAGAAACAAGAGAGAGGAGAGAGAACGAGAAGAGAAAAAGAAGAGAGAGGGCTCTCTTCTTCTCCAAAATAGGGAGAGAGTTGTCTCTCCCTTTCCTCATCAAATCAGAGGGACGACAGCCATGGTGGCTAGCCCCACGACGGTAGTCACGGGCGACCTGTTGGCCTCTACCTCGCCGGCGATGGTGGCCGGTCAGCACAAGAGAGAAGGAAGAAAAATAAAAAAAGCAAGGGGTGATCAGCTCGGCATGGTTCAAGGCCGATTTTCTAGACCGACGGCCACACAGCCTTAACTATCCTAGGAAGTATTAAAGTTTGGCCCGAACTGGCAGCCGATGGTGGTGAATGCGGGAGGAAGAGATGTCGAAATAGGGCACCCCTATTTCAGATTGAATCTCGGTAATCGGCTCAAACCTAAGCAAGAACAGTTATAAATCTACAAAAATAAGGAGGAGGCGAAGAGCTCTCACCTTGTTCTGGTGAAGCTTCCGGCGAGGTTTCTTACAAAGATTCAAGGAAGCTCGAAGAAGAATAGCTTGAATCACGATGATTCTCGACAGTTTGGGTAGAGAAAATCAAAGAAGGGGAAGGAGAATTATATATACAAGATTTCCGAGTTCGATTCAAACTTGGACTGCCCTCGAAAAACTTTCTTCTCCGCCGGAATCAGAAAGGAAAAAGATTTGCAGCCGAGGTCTTCCCCGTTTCCCCCACGTGCGGAGCATGGGTCAGGTTTGGGTCGGCCAACGAGCCCAAAAGAAAATCTTTTTTTATTTTTGTTTTTTTGTGTCTTCGGCCAAATTTGACTAGGCCGATCGAATGGACCAGGCCCAATTCACTTTAAGGGTCGGGTTTTACATTCTCCCCTCTTAAAATAATTTCATCCTCGAAATTAATGCACTAGCCTCAAACTTTGAAGTATGGAACCATCGTATCATCCTCGAGCTCCTAAACAATCTCTCTCTCAGAAAACCCGCTCACAAGATATTGACATATAAAATTTCTGACATCTCAAAACTTGATCTTTTTCATCTACAACACATAACAGGTTCTTTTGATCTCCTTTAAAAAAAAAAAAAAAAAAAAAAAAAAAAAAAAAAAAAAAAAAAAAAAAAAAAGGCAAACCTCCCAACACATCACAAGCTTGTCTTCTTGATTGATGTAGAAAGTGGTTCCAAGACCATCCCCTCGACTGCGGGTGCATCCTCAGGCGGAAGTTCCAAGAAGTCAGGCCGTTCTGTGATGATCTCCATCCTCTTTCTCGCTGCGTGCGTCTCACTTGCCAGCTTCTAGGTCTGCTGCATGGTGTAGATGGTGTTTTGCTGCTTATCCGATTCTGTCACACCCTTCTGTGTGCTCTTCTGTTCTTTCTCCTAACCTTGGTTTTGTATGCACACTCATGAGGATACTTTGTACAAGCTCGTCGGATGTTTTGAATGCATGCTTTTTGATTTTGATTTGCTCATGTACATTTCTTTGTGGTTAATCCAATAGCGGTGCAATCCTCTCAGATAGGTGGGGGAAAAAAAAAGATGAAACGTTCCGAACGCAATGGTAGAGAATTCTTAACTAACCCAAGGGCCATGCAGACTTGCAATTAGATAAGATCAGAACTCAAATGTAAATGAGACATCGACAGTAAAAATTAAAGACTAGAGAACATTCACATGATGGACATCCATAACCATTTCCCAATCATTGTTGCAGTTACTACAGCCAAGCTTGTGCCTAGTAGCCTACCTGGACTAGTAGTTGTTAGGCAGCATAGTACAAAACTCCAATTCATTGCGGGTTTTTGGTGGAATCTGGACAAGGGTCAAAAATCTACCTGCTCTGCTAACAGGGGAGTAATTCTGACCTCATATTGGACCAAATCGTTGGCATCTTTTTAACAGATTTTTCTGCTAGAGCTGCTGATGACAAATAGGATGAAATCTTCTTTTTCAAGCAGTTAGGTGGGCCGATGGTTCCATCGCACCAATCTTCTTTCAGATGTTCCATGTCCCTGCGTTCGGGCTTCCTATTGTTAGGAAACTGATCAAGTTTGTCACGCCCCGAGCCAAACGTCCGGGTCCGGCATGTGACACAGCCGCATACTCCCTAAAGCAGAGCCCTAGAGAATATGCAAGGCCTAAAAATATATCACAACCCCAATATTTGTAATCAATAATAATCTTAATTTATACCCGACAACAAAGTTGATCCAATTACCAAATTTGATCATCCAACCAGTACCAGTGATGCTCTATCTAATCATCCCCTCCACTTGTAATCTCAACCATAGCCATGTATTATGCAACCTGCACTATGAAAAGAGAAAGAGAAAAGGGTTGTAAGCTTTACAGCCTAGTAAGAATCCCTACACCTCTATACCAACGCAATAATAATATAAATTTAAAAATTATAGGAAATCGTTGCACACATCATGAAATCACAAATCAACTATCAATAATGCTCAAATAATCAGTATAAATATATACGCCATATATTAGTAGAAATCCAACCATTTGAGGGTGATATAGCATATGATATCTCATAAATCTTTATTAGTGTTTTTAATTCTTTTCATTCCATTTTTTTTAAACTTGATCCAGATCAATTATCTTTTCAACTTTGGGCTAAATTCCAGTCATGTTTCTAGCCTGTGACGGGGCAACCAGTAGTTTTCACATTTTTGACATGTGACGAAGCAACCAGTAGTTTCACATTTCTCAACTATGATGGGGCAATCAATATAACATGGTTAGTCTAGAACACTACATCCATTAGTCTGATTATATAAGTGCAAGTTATACTCATACATGCACCCATCATAATATCCATCAGAAGCAAACATAATCAAAATATGAATTAATACCAAAACCATCATAAAACCATTCATGCTTCTTACTTATATGGATGGATCATTAACATATCATACATATAGGTACAAAAATATCTATATCATACAAGTCGGTGAAAATAGATTCTTATCTTTTTGCTGACAACCCAGATAGAGTACCACGATCTACGAACCGATGTGCAGAGAACCCTGCTCAATGTCCTCTTCCCTAAAAGATCGTTCTCTTACATAACCAAATCAACATAAAAAATTATCCAACCCTCTATTGACTACTCAAGGGTCCACCATTATATAAAAATATAGGACTGCCCTTTGAGCCCCATTAACCAAATTTTTTTCGGATCAAGCTAGAGAGAGAAACAATTTAGATAGAAAATAAAGTCCTATAGAGAGAGAAAGTCCAATGGAGAGAAAAAATTTCATAGGGAGACAAAGTCCAGTACAGAGAGAAACTAAGAAACAAGAGAGAGGAGAGAGAACGAGAAGAGAAAAAGAAGAGAGAGGGCTCTCTTCTTCTCCAAAATAGGGAGAGAGTTGTCTCTCCCTTTCCTCATCAAATCAGAGGGACGACAGCCATGGTGGCTAGCCCCACGACGGTAGTCACGGGCGACCTGTTGGCCTCTACCTCGCCGGCGATGGTAGCCGGTCAGCACAAGAGAGAAGGAAGAAAAATAAAAAAAAGCAAGGGGTGATCAGCTGGGCATGGTTCAAGGCCGATTTTCTAGACCGACGGCCACACAGCCTTAACTATCCTAGGAAGTATTAAAGTTTGGCCCGAACTGGCAGCCGATGGTGGTGAATGCGGGAGGAAGAGATGTCGAAATAGGGCACCCCTATTTCAGATTGAATCTCGGTAATCGGCTCAAACCTAAGCAAGAACAGTTATAAATCTACAAAAATAAGGAGGAGGCGAAGAGCTCTCACCTTGTTCTGGTGAAGCTTCCGGCGAGGTTTCTTACAAAGATTCAAGGAAGCTCGAAGAAGAATAGCTTGAATCACGACGATTCTCGACAGTTTGGGTAGAGAAAATCAAAGAAGGGGAAGGAGAATTATATATACAAGATTTCCGAGTTCGATTCAAACTTGGACTGCCCTCGAAAAACTTTCTTCTCCGCCGGAATCAGAAAGGAAAAAGATTTGCAGCCGAGGTCTTCCCCGTTTCCCCCACGTGCGGAGCATGGGTCAGGTTTGGGTCGGCCAACGAGCCCAAAAGAAAATCTTTTTTTATTTTTGTTTTTTTGTGTCTTCGGCCAAATTTGACTAGGCCGATCGAATGGACCAGGCCCAATTCACTTTAAGGGTCGGGTTTTACATTCTCCCCTCTTAAAATAATTTCATCCTCGAAATTAATGCACTAGCCTCAAACTTTGAAGTATGGAACCATCGTATCATCCTCGAGCTCCTAAACAATCTCTCTCTCAGAAAACCCGCTCACAAGATATTGACATATAAAATTTCTGACATCTCAAAACTTGATCTTTTTCATCTACAACACATAACAGGTTCTTTTGATCTCCTTTAAAAAAAAAAAAAAAAAGAAGGCAAACCTCCCAACACATCACAAGCTTGTCTTCTTGATTGATGTAGAAAGTGGTTCCAAGACCATCCCCTCGACTGCGGGTGCATCCTCAGGCGGAAGTTCCAAGAAGTCAGGCCGTTCTGTGATGATCTCCATCCTCTTTCTCGCTGCGTGCGTCTCACTCGCCAGCTTCTAGGTCTGCTGCATGGTGTAGATGGTGTTTTGCTGCTTATCCGATTCTGTCACACCCTTCTGTGTGCTCTTCTGTTCTTTCTCCTAACCTTGGTTTTGTATGCACACTCATGAGGATACTTTGTACAAGCTCGTCGGATGTTTTGAATGCATGCTTTTTGATTTTGATTTGCTCATGTACATTTCTTTGTGGTTAATCCAATAGCGGTGCAATCCTCTCAGATAGGTGGGGGAAAAAAAAAGATGAAACGTTCCGAACGCAATGGTAGAGAATTCTTAACTAACCCAAGGGCCATGCAGACTTGCAATTAGATAAGATCAGAACTCAAATGTAAATGAGACATCGACAGTAAAAATTAAAGACTAGAGAACATTCACATGATGGACATCCATAACCATTTCCCAATCATTGTTGCAGTTACTACAGCCAAGCTTGTGCTTAGTAGCCTACCTGGACTAGTAGTTGTTAGGTAGGGCAGCATAGTACAAAACTCCAATTCATTGCGGGTTTTTGGTGGAATCTGGACAAGGGTCAAAAATCTACCTGCTCTGCTAACAGGGGAGTAATTCTGACCTCATATTGGACCAAATCGTTGGCATCTTTTTAACAGATTTTTCTGCTAGAGCTGCTGATGACAAATAGGATGAAATCTTCTTTTTCAAGCAGTTAGGTGGGCCGATGGTTCCATCGCACCAATCTTCTTTCAGATGTTCCATGTCCCTGCGTTCGGGCTTCCTATTGTTAGGAAACTGATCAAGTTTGTCACGCCCCGAGCCAAACGTCCGGGTCCGGCATGTGACACAGCCGCATACTCCCTAAAGCAGAGCCCTAGAGAATATGCAAGGCCTAAAAATATATCACAACCCCAATATTTGTAATCAATAATAATCTTAATTTATACCCGACAACAAAGTTGATCCAATTACCAAATTTGATCATCCAACCAGTACCAGTGATGCTCTATCTAATCATCCCCTCCACTTGTAATCTCAACCATAGCCATGTATTATGCAACCTGCACTATGAAAAGAGAAAGAGAAAAGGGTTGTAAGCTTTACAGCCTAGTAAGAATCCCTACACCTCTATACCAACGCAATAATAATATAAATTTAAAAATTATAGGAAATCGTTGCACACATCATGAAATCACAAATCAACTATCAATAATGCTCAAATAATCAGTATAAATATATACGCCATATATTAGTAGAAATCCAACCATTTGAGGGTGATATAGCATATGATATCTCATAAATCTTTATTAGTGTTTTTAATGCTTTTCATTCCATTTTTTTTAAACTTGATCCAGATCAATTATCTTTTCAACTTTGGGCTAAATTCCAGTCATGTTTCTAGCCTGTGACGGGGCAACCAGTAGTTTTCACATTTTTGACATGTGACGAAGCAACCAGTAGTTTCACATTTCTCAACTATGATGGGGCAATCAATATAACATGGTTAGTCTAGAACACTACATCCATTAGTCTGATTATATAAGTGCAAGTTATACTCATACATGTAATGTCCGGGCCCAATACAGACCGGGCCCAATACTGTAGGGCCCAGTTTGAGGGTATTGGGCCAGGGTGAAGGGTTAGCAGGCCCAGAAAGAATAGGAATGCCATCTTCCCCGATGGCTGAAAAGACAGGACCACCAGATGGCCAAAGAAGAGACCCCCACAAGCATGCACAACCAGAGCCCGCCACCTCCTCCTCCTCCTCGGCAGCTGAACCCTGAGCTGGCCTGAAGGGAGGGGCAGGTGGTGGCTCCCGAAGCCCTGAGCAAGGAGAGGGTGCCACCTCTCCTTGGGGTCAAATCACAAGCTTAGTTTTTATAGACCTAAGCCCTGCTAACCCTAATCTTGGATATACCCTCCTAAGCCTCTAACCCTCTGATATTCTGAACCAGAGAGCTAGATCCCGGAGCTGGAGGTGGAAGGTGCCCCGCAGCCCAAGGGAGGAAGGAGGGAACTTGCCGAGAAAGTATCACTGCCCGACTCCACTCAGCCAAGTCAAGGTAAGCACACTGCCAGTAGACTAAAGCGAGAGAAGAGGGGAGGAACCCCCTCGGTGGGGGTGTTCTCCTCTCTGTTCCATTCATGGAACAGAGGGGAGCACACCGGCACAAGGAGGAAGATCGGGCAAGAAGAAGAAAACAACAAAACCCTAGGCCGGACCCACGGGCCGCGGGCTGGACCCACGGGCCGCGGGCCGGACCAAGGAAACCCAAGCCCAGGTTCGGCTGCCACCCGGGCCGAGCCCAACCGGACTCGGCCTACGGGGTGACAGTCCCCAGCCGCTGCCGCCCTAGGGCAGAGGGGCAGCCAGGGGGGGCCGCCGGTTCTGGCCATGCCGGCGACCAATGCGGCCCCCAAGGCCGCCAGCCTCCGCCCCCGCCTCTCCGCCGGCGAGAGGTGGTGGCGAGACCCCCACAAGAAAAAAAGAAAAAGGGGGAAGAGGGAAACAGAAGAAGAAGAAAGACAAAAAAAAAAAAAAAAAAAAATACTTACCTCGGGCCACGGCCTTACCTAGCCGTGGTCGGAGCCGGTGAAGACCCCCGGAGGAGGTCCGGCCCCGACCTCGCCTCCCGGCCCTCCCCCTCTTCTCCGGCATCACTTCGGAGAAGGGAAGAAGGGGTCGGCCTCCCGCCGTCGTTGCCCGAGGGAGGAGAACCCTTTCGGCCGAAGGATCGAGGGGCGCAGCATCTCCCCGGTCAACTGCGAAGGAGGGAAGGCGGCCGAGAAGGGGCTTTGGCCGAAACAGGAGGGGACCGGAGGCGGAGGAGGCCGGGAAGGGCCTCGGCGGAAAGCGGGGGAGACGAAGAGACCGGAGGAAGGCCGAAGAAGGGAGAGGGGCGCGCGAAAGAGGCGGAAGCCTCTGGAACCCCCTGGAAAAGGCCCTTAACGGGTCTGCCTAGCGGGTCGGATCCGAGTCCGGATCCGACACCCGTTAGGCCTAAATCCTTTAATTCGATTTGGGTAAGTCCGATGAGGGATTGATTCCAGCCCAATCGAGTTAAACGGGTCAATTAAGCCTAATTGGTGTTGAGTCTGAACCCAATCAAGCCTGATTGAACCCGAATTAAGTAGATTGGGCTAAATCCAAACCCAATAGGAACTGAACCGGGCCCAATTGAATGAAATGGGTTAAATTAAACCCAATTGAGCTGGGCCTGAACCCCCATTTATGCAATAGTAATCCCAGCAGGCCCAATTAATTGTAAATCAGGCCCAGTCCAAGCTAATTAAATTGGCAGAGGGCCTAATTGGCTGAAAGAGGCTAGACTTAGTTTTAAATCAGGCCCAACCCTGTCATTAAAAAGCCCAATTAACCATATGGACCCAAGTGGCTTTAAATGAACACCAAAGGCTTCAAATTGGCTAAATTAAAATGGGCTAAGACCCTTGGTTGGGACCCAAGCAAGTCCATGATAAGATGAACCAAATTCTATAATAAATAGAGAATAATATGATTCCTATAATGTGGTTTTAGGAATCAACGATTTGCCACCAAGACTTTGGATAACGAATTTGCTGTAAGTAACCTGTCCTAATCCTGTTATGGATCATGTTATGTTATTAATGTTTCCTAAGCATTTATTTTAAGTATATATGTTTCTTGCATGATATGTTACAATGCATAAGTAACTTGCATGATTCCAGAAGCTATGGCTATGTATGCGACATGATGATACTGATATTTTAATCACGCATGTAAGTTTGTAAAGTCTTAGCTAGCCAAGAGGCACTGTAATGGCTCAAAGATGCTACTGATCGAATGCAACTGAGCTGGCCTTGCTAGTGGCCGAGAATAACTTCGCTGGCCTTGCTAGTGGCCGAGAATGACTAGCTGGCCCCGCCAGTGGCCGAATGGACTTCGCAGTAGCATCCGAGAGAATGGACCACGGCATGCCGGGGGCACGGTTTCATATGCATACTTTATGAAAATTTTTGTGATTTGCACTATTGCTTTGTTTAAATCACATACTTATTGTGCCATGATGATTATTAGATGAATATGCATGTCAGCTTCTCAAACCCTGATTTATATGTTTAGTCTACTGGTTGATCCGGTAGGATTATGCAGGATTACTTACTGAGCCGTGTAGCTCACATCTGTTTATGCTTCGTTTTCTTTCAGATCCTCATCAGTGATCGCCATCAGATATGTTTTTATTTTGTTACAGAGCTTCGTATTTTTGGAGAAGCTTATATACTTTTGTACATTTGAATAGCATAGAAGTTCTGTATTTTTTTGTTTAAAACCTGAAGGTTGTACTGCAAACTTTTAATATATATATATATATAAGTTTGAATCCTTTTGGCTACCTGTTACCCCTGTATAAGGTTGCGTGCTACTGTGGGCGATAGTCGGCAATAGCACGGCCGTGTCACGGATCCGGATCCGGGGCGTGACATCTAGTGGTATCAGAGCCTTAGGTTAAACAATAGAATAACCATAAAATGCCTAAGGAAAGGGGTAGTTAAGAATGTCACCGTCATAGAAAATGTTATAATATGCTAGTTTATCATAATCTCACTTTAAAAAAAAAAAAAAAATTTTGACTGCTAGGCGATCATTAGGAAGACATGGACGACGACCGGAGACCACCCTCCCCAGAGCCTAGCGAGCGGTCAGCTTCCCCGGATACTCCACGGTCTGCAGCAGGTCAAGCAGGCCTTGCCGGGGTATATCAGCTTATGGCACAAGTGCTGCAACAGCAACAGATGATGCAGCTGGCCGCTATGCCACCGGCAGGCACCTGCTATGAGAGGTTTCGCCGACTAAACCCTCCGACCTTTGAGGGTGGGCCTGACCCTATGGCAGCAGAAGCATGGATCCGGGAAATAGAGAAGATGTTCCGAGCTCTTCTTTTCCCCGATGAGGTGAAGGTCCGGCTGGCGACCTCTATGCTGACAGGAAACGCCGAATACTGGTGGACGGCCATGGAGACGGCTTATGCCGTTGACGGACTTACATGGAGGGACTTCAAGAGGTTGTTTTACAACCAATATTTTCCGGATTCAGTCAACCAGTCTAAGCAGAATGAATTCTTGGCGCTGACCCAGACCGACCGGATGTCTGTTCTGGAGTATGCCAATAAATTCAACGAGCTGGGACGATTTTGCCCCCAGTTCATGGAGGAGGAGAGAAGTAAGGTGAACCGGTTTGAACAGGGATTGAGGTACGGGATTCGATCCCGAATATCCTCCCATCTGTTCTCAAGCTACAAGGATGTACTGGACCGAGCCTTGAAGGTTGAGGCTGACCTGATACGGTCCGGGAGGGAGAGAGAAGACATGAAGAGGACCCGATCGTCGGGAGCTCAGAGTAGTGGATCCGGGGGCAGCAAGGGTTCGGAGCCCAAGAAGAAACAGAACAGAAGCTGCCCCACCTGCGGTAGGAACCATGGCGGACCCTGCTTAATGAAGACCGGAGCTTGTTTCTCTTGCGGGCAGATAGGACACATCGCCCGCGACTGCCCGAGTCGAAAGAAGGACGAGCCCAGACACACTGCACCAGAGGACCAGAGATCAAGGGGTAACCCTCGAGTTTTCGCACTGACTCGACAGGAAGCCAGTGCTAGCGATCAGGTGGTGACAGGTACACTTCTGGTCAACTCGGTTCCTGCCCTCATTCTATTTGATTCTGGTTCTACGCATTCTTTCGTGTCAGTTAGCTTTTCCAGATAATTACATAGCACATCTGAGAAATTAGTGGAACCATGGCATGTTGCTACACCCCTTCAGAAAACCACAATTGTTGACACTAAACATAGAGATTGCATAATTCAGATAGAGAAAAAAAAAAAAGAAGAGAGAATTAGAGACAAATCTTTTACAGCTTGACATGCAAGACTTTGATATTATCTTGGGCATGGACTAGGGTGGTATTTCGGATACCTGGGGAGCAAGAATTTTTCTTTCAGGGCGACATACCCCTTCAGGGAGCTCCCACATTGCACTTCATTTCCGCTTTGAAAGCTGGAAAGGCTCTGAAAAAGGGGTGTATGGCCTATCTGGCCTGTGTAAAGAATGCTCAGAAAGAGATCAAACTGGAAGATATTCCAGTAGTTAGAGAATATCCGGATGTTTTTCCGGAGGAATTACCGGGATTTCCCCTCAGACCGAGAGATCGAATTTGCTATCGACCTCGCACCAGGAGAGGGGCCAGTCTCCAAGGCTCCTGATTAAGCAAAGGCTTCAGGCTGCCCAAGACAGACAGAAAAGATGGGCTGACAGAGGAAGAAGGGCTTTGGAATTTTTGGAGGGAAACTTTGCCTACCTGAAAATGTTCTTTTCAAGGGTGTTGCCCGATTTGGGCGATACGGCAAAATGAGTCCTCGCTACATCGGTCCACTTGAGGTGTGACTAATTTCGAGGACGAAATTTATTTAAGGGGGGAAGGATGTAATGTCCGGGCCCAATACAGACCGGGCCCAATACTGTAGGGCCCAGTTTGAGGGTATTGGGCCAGGGTGAAGGGTTAGCAGGCCCAGAAAGAATAGGAATGCCATCTTCCCTGATGGCTGAAAAGACAGGACCACCAGATGGCCAAAGAAGAGACCCCCACAAGCATGCACAACCAGAGCCCGCCACCTCCTCCTCCTCCTCGGCAGCTGAACCCTGAGCTGGCCTGAAGGGAGGGGCAGGTGGTGGCTCCCGAAGCCCTGAGCAAGGAGAGGGTGCCACCTCTCCTTGGGGTCAAATCACAAGCTTAGTTTTTATAGACCTAAGCCCTGCTAACCCTAATCTTGGATATACCCACCTAAGCCTCTAACCCTCTGATATTCTGAACCAGAGAGCTAGATCCCGGAGCTGGAGGTGGAAGGTGCCCCGCAGCCCAAGGGAGGAAGGAGGGAACTTGCCGAGAAAGTGTCACTGCCCGACTCCACTCAGCCAAGTCAAGGTAAGCACACTGCCAGTAGACTAAAGCGAGAGAAGAGGGGAGGAACCCCCTCGGTGGGGGTGTTCTCCTCTCTGTTCCATTCATGGAACAGAGGGGAGCACACCGGCACAAGGAGGAAGATCGGGCAAGAAGAAGAAAACAACAAAATCCTAGGCCGGACCCACGGGCCGCGGGCTGGACCCACGGGCCGCGGGCCGGACCAAGGAAACCCAAGCCCAGGCCCGGCTGCCACCCGGGCCGAGCCCAACCGGACTCGGCCTACGGGGTGACAGTCCCCGGCCGCTGCCGCCCTAGGGCAGAGGGGCAGCCAGGGGGGGCCGCCGGTTCTGGCCAAGCCAGCGACCAATGCGGCCCCCAAGGCCGCCAGCCTCCGCCCCCGCCTCTCCGCCGGCGAGAGGTGGTGGCGAGACCCCCACAAGAAAAAAAGAAAAAGGGGGAAGAGGGAAACAGAAGAAGAAGAAAGACAAAAAAAAAAAAAATATTAAAATACTTACCTCGGGCCACGGCCTTACCTAGCCGTGGTCGGAGCCGGTGAAGACCCCCGGAGGAGGTCCGGCCCCGACCTCGCCTCCCGGCCCTCCCCCTCTTCTCCGGCATCACTTCGGAGAAGGGAAGAAGGGGTCGGCCTCCCGCCGTCGTTGCCCGAGGGAGGAGAACCCTTTCGGCCGAAGGATCGGGGGGCGCAGCATCTCCCCGGTCAACTGCGAAGGAGGGAAGGCGGCCGAGAAGGGGCTTCGGCCAGAACAGGAGGGGACCGGAGGCGGAGGAGGCCGGGAAGGGCCTCGGCGGAAAGCGGGGGAGACGAAGAGACCGGAGGAAGGCCGAAGAAGGGAGAGGGGCGCGCGAAAGAGGCGGAAGCCTCTGGAACCCCCTGGAAAAGGCCCTTAACGGGTCTGCCTAGCGGGTCGGATCCGAGTCCGGATCCGACACCCGTTAGGCCTAAATCCTTTAATTCGATTTGGGTAAGTCCGATGAGGGATTGATTCCAGCCCAATCGAGTTAAACGGGTCAATTAAGCCTAATTGGTGTTGAGTCTGAACCCAATCAAGCCTGATTGAACCCGAATTAAGTAGATTGGGCTAAATCCAAACCCAATAGGAACTGAACCGGGCCCAATTGAATGAAATGGGTTAAATTAAACCCAATTGAGCTGGGCCTGAACCCCCATTTATGCAATAGTAATCCCAGCAGGCCCAATTAATTGTAAATCAGGCCCAGTCCAAGTTAATTAAATTGGCAGAGGGCCTAATTGGCTGAAAGAGGCTGGACTTAGTTTTAAATCAGGCCCAACCCTGTCATTAAAAAGCTCAATTAACCATATGGACCCAAGTGGCTTTAAATGAACACCAAAGGCTTCAAATTGGCTAAATTAAAATGGGCTAAGACCCTTGGTTGGGACCCAAGCAAGTCCATGATAAGATGAACCAAATTCTATAATAAATAGAGAATAATATGATTCCTATAATGTGGTTTTAGGAATCAACGATTTGCCACCAAGACTTTGGATAACGAATTTGCTGTAAGTAACCTGTCCTAATCCTGTTATGGATCATGTTATGTTATTAATGTTTCCTAAGCATTTATTTTAAGTATATATGTTTCTTGCATGATATGTTACAATGCATAAGTAACTTGCATGATTCCAGAAGCTATGGCTATGTATGCGACATGATGATACTGATATTTTAATCATGCATGTAAGTTTGTAAAGTCTTAGCTAGCCAAGAGGCACTGTAATGGCTCAAAGATGCTACTGATCGAATGCAACTGAGCTGGCCTTGCTAGTGGCCGAGAATAACTTCGCTGGCCTTGCTAGTGGCCGAGAATGACTAGCTGGCCCCGCCAGTGGCCGAATGGACTTCGCAGTAGCATCCGAGAGAATGGACCACGGCATGCCGGGGGCACGGTTTCATATGCATACTTTATGAAAATTTTTGTGATTTGCACTATTGCTTTGTTTAAATTACATACTTATTGTGCCATGATGATTATTAGATGAATATGCATGTCAGCTTCTCAAACCCTGATTTATATGTTTAGTCTACTGGTTGATCCGGTAGGATTATGCAGGATTACTTACTGAGCCGTGTAGCTCACATCTGTTTATGCTTCGTTTTCTTTCAGATCCTCATCAGTGATCGCCATCAGATATGTTTTTATTTTGTTACAGAGCTTCGTATTTTTGGAGAAGCTTATATACTTTTGTACATTTGAATAGCATAGAAGTTCTGTATTTTTTTGTTTAAAACCTGAAGGTTGTACTGCAAACTTTTAATATATATATATATATAAGTTTGAATCCTTTTGGCTACCTGTTACCCCTGTATAAGGCTGCGTGCTACTGTGGGCGATAGTCGGCAATAGCACGGCCGTGTCACGGATCCGGATCCGGGGCGTGACAATACATGCACCCATCATAATATTCATCAGAAGCAAACATAATCAAAATATGAATTAATACCAAAACCATCATAAAACCATTCATGCTTCTTACTTATATGGATGGATCATTAACATATCATACATATAGGTACAAAAATATCTATATCATACAAGTCGGTGTAAATAGATTCTTATCTTTTTGCTGACAACCCAGATAGAGTACCACGATCTACGAACCGATGTGCAGAGAACCCTGCTCAATGTCCTCTTCCCTAAAAGATTGTTCTCCTACATAACCAAATCAACATCAAAAATTATCCAACCCTCTATTGACTACTCAAGGGTCCACCATTATATAAAAATATAGGACTGCCCTTTGAGCCCCATTAACCAAATTTTTTTCGGATCAAGCTAGAGAGAGAAACAATTTAGATAGAAAATAAAGTCCTATAGAGAGAGAAAGTCCAATGGAGAGAAAAAATTTCATAGAGAGACAAAGTCCAGTATAGAGAGAAACTAAGAAACAAGAGAGAGGAGAGAGAACGAGAAGAGAAAAAGAAGAGAGAGGGCTCTCTTCTTCTCCAAAATAGGGAGAGAGTTGTCTCTCCCTTTCCTCATCAAATCAGAGGGACGACAGCCATGGTGGCCAGCCCCACGACGGTAGTCACGGGCGACCTGTTGGCCTCTACCTCGCCGGCGATGGTGGCCGGTCAGCACAAGAGAGAAGGAAGAAAAATAAAAAAAAGCAAGGGGTGATCAGCTCGGCATGGTTCAAGGCCGATTTTCTAGACCGACGGCCGCACAGCCTTAACTATCCTAGGAAGTATTAAAGTTTGGCCCGAACTGGCAGCCGATGGTGGTGAATGCGGGAGGAAGAGATGTCGAAATAGGGCACCCCTATTTCAGATTGAATCTCGGTAATTGGCTCAAACCTAAGCAAGAACAGTTATAAATCTACAAAAATAAGGAGGAGGCGAAGAGCTCTCACCTTGTTCTGGTGAAGCTTCCGGCGAGGTTTCTTACAAAGATTCAAGGAAGCTCGAAGAAGAATAGCTTGAATCACGACGATTCTCGACAGTTTGGGTAGAGAAAATCAAAGAAGGGGAAGGAGAATTATATATACAAGATTTCCGAGTTCGATTCAAACTTGGACTGCCCTCGAAAAACTTTCTTCTCCGCCGAAATCAGAAAGGAAAAAGATTTGCAGCCGAGGTCTTCCCCGTTTCCCCCACGTGCGGAGCATGGGTCAGGTTTGGGTCGGCCAACGAGCCCAAAAGAAAATCTTTTTTTATTTTTGTTTTTTTGTGTCTTCGGCCAAATTTGACTAGGCCGATCGAATGGACCAGGCCCAATTCACTTTAAGGGTCGGGTTTTACATTCTCCCCTCTTAAAATAATTTCATCCTCAAAATTAATGCACTAGCCTCAAACTTTGAAGTATGGAACCATCGTATCATCCTCGAGCTCCTAAACAATCTCTCTCTCAGAAAACCCGCTCACAAGATATTGACATATAAAATTTCTGACATCTCAAAACTTGATCTTTTTCATCTACAACACATAACAGGTTCTTTTGATCTCCTTAAAAAAAAATAAAAAAAAATAAAAAAAAAAGGCAAACCTCCCAACACATCACAAGCTTGTCTTCTTGATTGATGCAGAAAGTGGTTCCAAGACCATCCCCTCGACTGCGGGTGCATCCTCAGGCGGAAGTTCCAAGAAGTCAGGCCGTTCTGTGATGATCTCCATCCTCTTTCTCGCTGCGTGCGTCTCACTCGCCAGCTTCTAGGTCTGCTGCATGGTGTAGATGGTGTTTTGCTGCTTATCCGATTCTGTCACACCCTTCTGTGTGCTCTTCTGTTCTTTCTCCTAACCTTGGTTTTGTATGCACACTCATGAGGATACTTTGTACAAGCTCGTCGGATGTTTTGAATGCATGCTTTTTGATTTTGATTTGCTCATGAACATTTCTTTGTCGTTAATCCAATAGCGGTGCAATCCTCTCTGATAGTTGGGGGAAAAAAAGATGAAACTGAACGCAATGGTAGAGATTTCTTAACTAACCCAAGGGCTATGCAGACTTGCAATTAGATAAGATCAGAACTCAAAATGTAAGAGAGACATCGACTGTAAAAAATAAAGACTAGAGAACATTCACATGATGGACATCCATAAACATTTCCCAATCATTGTTGCAGTTACTACAGCCAAGCTTGTGCTTAGTAGCCTGCCTGGACCAGCAGTTGTTAGGTAGGGCAGCATGAGTACAAAACTCCAATTCATTGTTTCTAATGACTGGTCTTTCCTTTGTGAACTCCAATTCATTGCGGGTTTTTGGTGGAATCTGGGCAAGGGTCAAAAATCTACCTGCTCTGGAGTAATTCTGACCTCATCTTGGACCAAATGGTTGGCAACCTTTTAACAGATTTTTCTGCTAGAGGTGCTGATGACAAAGAGGATGAAATCTTCTTTTTCAAGCAGTTAGGTGGGCTGACGGTTCCATTGCACCAATCTTCTTTCTGTACCTTAGATGAAGGGCAACTGGATTCAGATGTTCCATGTCCCTGCGTTTGGGCTTCCTGACGTTAGGAATCCGATCAAATTTGTCTGGTTCCTTGCTGATAATTTTGAGCTCTAAACTGGTTGTAGCATCTAAGGAGGCAGAGCTGCACCTTAGAGAACTATGATGATTGTTGAGTCCATAGCTTGAACGGTTTGGGAAATTTGAGATGCTTCCCCAAGCTCAGAGCCCACCTCAGAGCGTAACAGATACTACATACGTATATAGCAAACCATACAAGCATGCAAAGCCACAGATCATATCAAAGTAATAATAATTTCTAAAAAATTATTTAATTAAGAACTTATTCAAATGGTTCTTACAATAGTTCCAAAGTGACCTAAATCAATATTTACTAATATCAATCAAATAAAATATTCTAACTAGTCTAACTAAAACTCCACTAATTAAAAGTATCTTCAAAAGAACTAGCACACTCCCCAAGTCCTGAGCAATTATACATCCAGATTTGAAAAATAGAGAAAACATAATAACGAGCTATACTAGCCTATTATAGTAAGTAACATAATATTCCAAAGTGGGGTCAAAGTATGCCAAATAATTAGTTAAAAGCATAAAATATGGAGTAAAAAATAAATCATTTTTCGAATAATGCATATTTCTTTTTAAAGTATACTACAGCTTTCACAAGAAATACCAAAAATCAGAAATAAGAAATTATACTATGGCCAAGTAACCTAGTGACATGGGTCAAAATTCACAAATTGCCAAAAATCATTATTATTAACCACTGGTGGCACGGTGTCCCAAATACCATTATTTTTATCACCGGTGGTATAGCGTCAAAACCAATTTCTCACAAATTACAAGTTGATAGGGCCAATGAATAATCTCCATTGGTAGGGTCAGATCATAACCGTGCTGAGAATGAATACTTATAAAACAGATTTTTCATATATTACCTAGTCACAATTTTCAAATTTTATAACATAGTACATAAAATATTTTAAAATAATCATAACATTATCATGCTTGACCTGTTTAACTAAGTATAAAACAGATATCATAATCATAATTAGTTAAATCAAATAATTATTATTTTATGAAAAATTGGAAAAATATAGTTTGAAACATTACTTACCTCTTCTCACTTCAACAATCTCACTTCAATTAGATAGGCCAGGTGCACCTATGTTAATATAATTAAAACATTATAAATTTTATCATCATTCAGAAGTCAAGCGAAGTCAAAATTAAGCACTACAGATGATGGTGCTCGACTGCCTAGGTCACTCCAAACAAGAAGAATTTAACTGGTCAATAAAGATCAAAAGTGACCAAATTTTAAAAGATCTAACTAGGGCTGAATCAATGGATCAGTCTACCGTTTGGGTATTGAAACGATACAAGGTCACCTAACAGGATCAGTCTAATAGGATCAACTTGAATTTGAGCAACAAGTAAAGCAAGGTTGACATTAGGATCCCCGAGCCTGTCTAGAGAGAGAAATAGAGAGAGGAGATAAAATCTCAGCTCGGGTCTAGATTTGGTCTGATCCTGATCTTGGGCTCAATTTGTGTGGTCCAAATCGACCATCAGGGGAGGTCTAAGGATGAACACAGCCCAAAATGGATGAATAGGGGTTCTTCATCCTGCTGAACTAAGAAAACTAGGAGGAAGGGGCAAGAGAAGGAAGAGAGAAATTCCGGCGGCGGCCGAGCCTAGGTAGTCGACGGTCGTCTACCGACAACAAGGGCAGCTGGCGGCGGCTGTGACGGTTGGTGAGAAGGGAAACCGAGAACGTTCTCAGTTTAGTACGAAACAAAGAAATGATAAAGGGCTTGGTTGGCTTCGACCGAAGGAGCAAAGGAAAGGGGGCTTACTGGCAGGTGGCGGAGATGGACGATCTCGGCCACGTACTGCTCAACCGGTGGCGACTGGTGGCGGCGGCACTCAAAACAGGGAGGAGTCTTGGAATAGAAGAAACAGAGCACTTGGATAAAATAGAGGAAGAAAGGGGGCTTCGGGCGGTGGTGTTCGGCCGAGGTGGGACGCCGGCCATTAGAAAAGGAGAAGGAAGCAGAGGAGGGAAGGGAAGGTTCAGCAGAGCTCAAAGGTGGATCAATCACATAGGTAAGTAGAGATTTACATAGAAGGTTTTTGAAGAGATAAGCTCAGGGGCCGTCGCTCCGCCATAATTCTCGCAGCAGATAGACTTGATCGAAGTGGAGGCTAGGCTTATCCTAGCCTCCGGCAATGACCGCGGTGGAGGAGGACTCTTCCTCCTCTACGTGGTTGAACAGGGCTCTGCCATGTTCTGAATGAGAAGAGGGCCTTAGGGCCCTCTCTTTGCGTCGGGCCGGGCCAATGGTTGGCCCGGTGAGGCTGGGCCTCACCCTTCAATTTCTCTCTGTTCAATGCTTCTGTTTTGTTTCTGTTCTCTTCCTCCTCTGCCAATGTAACTGGGGACCTGATCACCTTCTTTTTCGTATTTTCTTTACCCGTACTAAAAAAGGCCGGGTGGCTACTTTCTTAGCTTCCCTTCTCATATAAAAAAAAAGGGCACGAAACTCCAATCAGAACGTATTGGCAGTTTAATAATGTAGCAAGCCATGTTTGGAATACAGATAAGGTAAGAAAAGTGAATCAAAGAGTGCTTCACAATCCGCACTTAACTATCAACTGTGCTGGGGCGTCTAAGATGGTTAAAGTCATCGCTTCAATTGTGTCTGATGCCCAACAATTTAGCAAACGATTCGAGCTCTTATTAAAAGAGTATTGAACAATATACTCCTGGTCTTAGACGTTCGGAGCCTTAAAAAATTTAGCATGTACTCTGAAGTGATCCGTCCTTTACCGAGTATCCATGGAAACAGAGCATTGGAGAAGGTTTGTAGACAAGACAGAAAGGGCCACCTTCTGGCAGAGCAAATAAGTAGGGAATAAAACTGGTAACGATTAATGAGAGCCCTAAAAGCCCACAAGCAAAGCTAGAAAGGCTCAACTCAATGCATATCCACGAGACAACTGCTTGCATATTGCGACATTACAGTAAGTGTAATAACCTAGAATCTTATCCAAAAAAGCTAATAAAAAAATATTATTTGAGTTTTTTGATCTTATATAAGTACTCAAAAACTATCCAGCGAATAACCGATGTGGGACTGAACACATCCGTGCGGATCCTCACATACTTTTTCTGGTTAAGCCCTAACGTCCTCGTCAGGCTAAGGGTCTAAACCTATTCAAATCTAATCATAAGTACTACGATCGCCCTAGTCAGCCTCAGTAAGCCCGTGTTGCAGTGTCCCTTAGTCAACAAGGGCCACAAGCCGGGTCCACTCTGATACTATTTTGTAACAACCTAAGAACTCACCCAAAAAATCTAGCCAGAAAATAGTATTTGAATTCCTTGATCATGTATAAGTATTTAAAATCTATCCAGCAAATAACTGATGTGAGATTAAACGCACACCCATATGGGACCTTATAGTAAGCATAAAGTTGCTATCAGTATACCAGAAATCTTGGTCATAATGACCCCCTAAGTAGAGCAATTTACTAGGTGCAAGGATAGTTCAGGGAACAAGGCAATTGTACCATGCTAATGCTAGTCAACTAAGTGTCAAACTTGACTAACCTCCAACATTGACACGAGCGAGAACAATTTAAGATAGTGGAATGATGCAGAGTGACCAAAATTGAGAAAAAATTTATGTAGCCAACCCCAACAATGTTGGGACTAAGATTGTAAACACTTCAGATTTTATCAAAAAAAAAGCTAGTCAGAAAATATTATTTTGATTTTTTAATTCTGTATAAATTTTCAAAATCTATCTATAGTGCATAATCGATGTAAGACTAAATATAAGTCCACATGGATACTCAATTGAGTTGAATGATACAAAAAGTACGACTTAACTTAGTTGGAGGAATATTTTAGTCATTATATAGTGTATGGTGTGTATATTAGTCATTCTATATATATATATATATATATATATATATATATAAGCGCGTGTATAATTTGTGGTAAAAGACTAGCATAATGTTGTATATTTTTTAGGAAGTGGGGGCAAGGAGGTCGGTGGCGTTGCAATGATGCAAGAACGAAGAAATTTAACTTTGAAGTCCGCTTCTGATCCTAAACTAGAAAGAACTAGCCTGGCCCATGCATGCATTTAGTAAGCAGTAGGGGTGAGATGGTGGCCAACCCTCCAATTAACATATCTATTTTGCATCGCCTACCTCTACGATATTCCACAACTAGTACGAGATAGGTTCCACAAGGAGCCGTTAGAAGGACGAGTTAGGCCACCCAATCTAAAGCCCGAGAACACCTTCCCCGAACCTCCTTATAAAACCCCCCACCTCCCTCTCCCTCACCAGCACACCAGCAGGGCCAAGACACTCTTCAACCGCTCCCAAAACATCTCCGGCGATCACCCACTCCACCTCTCGATACCCGAGATGGCTCGAAGGGTGATGGAGATTGGCCTGGCACTGGCGCTGGTGTCGATGCTCTTGGCCCATGCCTCAGCTCAATCAGGCTGCACCACGGTGATCCTGAGCCTTGCACCTTGCCTGAACTACATCACTGGCAACTCTTCGACCCCATCCTCCTCATGCTGCTCTCAGCTAGCCAGCGTCGTGCAGTCTCAGCCTCGGTGCCTCTGCACACTGCTTAATGGTGGTGCATCGTCGCTGGGCATCACCATCAATCAGACCCGGGCCCTGGCCCTCCCTGGGGCCTGCAAGGTCAAAACACCACCTGTTAGCCAATGCAACGGTAGGTTCTTGTCCAAAATTCAACATGTATTTAGAAATATTGGCTGAAGTATTGATGGTCGTGGGCTTGTTTGCAGCTGTGGCCGGTGGACCGGCAGCTTCACCAGCGGAATCTCCTGAAGCACCAAGCACTCCGGCAACTCCAACCACCCCATCAACCCCGGCGCCAAAGCCTTCTCCAAAGACCCCATCGGTTCCAAGCAGCACTCCTGCAACTCCAACCACCCCGGCAAACCCTTCTCCAGAGACCCCATCGGTTCCAAGCGGCACTCCTGCAGCTCCAACCAGCCCATCAACCCCGGCAAACCCTTCTCCAGAGACCCCATCGGTTCCGAGCGGCACTCCTGCAGCTCCAACCACCCCATCAACCCCGGCAAACCCTTCTCCAGAGACCCCATCGTTTCCAAGCAGCACTCCTGCCACCACATCGACACCATCAGTTCCAAGTGGTCCTTCAGGTGCAATAATTTTGAGGATCTGTTTAGAAATTTTTGTAAGAATCAGATCTGTTGACCCATCTAGTTTGCATTTTCTAAGAGCTTGTCCAAATCCAGCTCAGTCCTAGGCTTTGGGCTGCAAGAGGATGGAAAGATCTATAGAGATCTTTTTTTTTTCTTTCCACAAGATTCTAGCTGTATGGTATTTGGTTCATATACGACCATGCTTAAATTGACCGCTTAAATCATGAATCCTACAAGATTTTTAGCCTGATCCTGTAGAAATATCCAAACAGACTCTTAGTGTTATTTTGAACTTCATTTTTTGGCTCTCAGATACATTTAACCTCTTAAATGACCTAGATTACTTTTTCAATGTCAATAATGGGCAAGTTTAATAATCGTAAAAAACGGGCAGGGAAAAGATGCTAAAGCCTAGCTCAAGCCAGGATGAAATATCCATCACATGAACTGAGCTTTTCAACAGGGAGGGGAGGGACATTTTATGGTGGTTTTCAGCGTATTAACAAATTTGTTTACTTGATTGATGCAGAAAGTGGATCGAAGACTGTCCCCTCGACTACTGGTGAATCCTCACATGGAAGTTCCAACAAATCAAGCCGCTCTCTAGTGATCTCCATCCTCTTCCTTGCTGCGGGTGTCTCACTCTTTAGCCTCTAAGTCCACTTGGTAGTCTGGATTGTCTGTGATCCTGTATTTAAGTTTGTCATACTGTGTACCAGCTTCTTGGATGATGCGAATGAATTCTTATTGGTTTTGAGCGTAAATATGCAATCCTTTGTCTAGTTGATCCGATGGCCACTCATTCCTCTCCGATGGTTGAAAGCGCGCTAATGACGAAAATAAATACAAATTAAGGCAGCGATTCCTTAACTGGGAGAAGAAATCGATCATAAAACGAAGTCTCAAAACCTCTTAATAATTTGAAAAAAAAATAAATAATACTTATGTCACAATTTTACCTTTATGTATTAAGACAAATTATGGTATCAATTATAACATAAGCAATATCTTTGTGCTTAAGCAGTACCTTTATGCTTAAGACTTTTATTTAAACAACATTTACTAACAACCATATGTGCACAAATATAAATATGATATTCCAACATAAAAATAATTCAAATATACTTTATAGCATCTAAATAATGTTTAACAAAATAATGCTCGCACTAACCAACTACTTCAAAAGCTTCTAATAGACCCATATTTTCCACATGTTTATCCCAATAAATTTTAAATAGCTTTGAAATGTAATTAACAATCATACGCCCTGCGATAAAATTTCTTAACTAAACAGCATAAGTTGCAACTCTGTAACATGCTATAAACTTTGCATGCATAGTAGAAGATACCACAAGAGTCTGTTTTAAACTTTTTCAAGAAATAGCTACTTCAACCATCATAAAAATATAACCAAAAGTGGATTTCATATCATCCATGTAACCAGCAAAAATCATAATATCCGGTTACCTCAAAATGATCAGACCTTCTATATGTCAGCATAAATTTTTTGGTTTTCTATAAATACCTCATAACCTTTCGACAGAATGAAATATGACCTTTTCATGGAAAACAGGAATATGAACAATAACCTATCTTTTCTCCAATGTTATATCTCCAATATGAGAACATTTGCAATCGTCTATATCAGGCTCTAGAACCTAGCATGGATAGACTCGATAATTTTTATGCCTCCATCATGATAGTAGCATCAGCATTCTTTAGAATTACCTCAATAGCCAATGTATAACAATAAGTGGATCTAGGTCCTGACTTATTCTCTAATGGATTATAAATTTTGACCTCTACAAGGCAGTCCCAAATATGAAAGTGATTAATACTAGGCTTCCTTCTAACCCGCAACTCAAAAGGAGTTTTGGAAACCCGATTCAAAATATAGATGGTGGTCTATAAGACCTTACCCTAAGAGTGCTATGACGTCTCTCAGCTATACTTTTTGCTTAGGGGTTTCAAGCATAGTATATTGGGCAACTATCCCATACTCCTGCAAGTACTTGGCAAAGGTTCCCATTTGTTGGCTAAATTTATCATGTCGACCATAATATTCACCACCTTGATCAAATCTCACCATCTTAAATATCTTCCCACGTTGCTTTTCAACCTCAATTTTAAAGATTTTAAACTTATCAAGTACTTTTGATTTTTTCTTAAGAAGGTGGACATACCTATAGCAAGAAAAGTTATCAATAAAAGTAATAAAATACCTACTGACATAAATAGCATGATCTAGGGGTCCACTGATATCTGTATGAATGAGTTCTAAAAATTCATTGCTATGTGTGGACTCCTCTCTATTAGTTTTGGTAAATTTGCCCCTAAGACAGTCAATACAAGTGTGAAAATCACTAAAGTTAGGCAAAGGCAAAATTTCATCATTAACTAAAGTCAAGCAAAGATAGAATTTCATCATTAATTAACCTTTGAATCCCTTTTTAGAAATGCGACGCAATCGCTTATGCCATAACCTTGAGGATTCATCCTTAGCCAATCACTTTTAGAGACAATACCATCTACATGCATAGAAGAGAACTCATTTCTAGAGACAATGTTAAGGCAACATAAATCATCACATAGAAGACCTCTACCAACAAATTTAGAGCCAAAAAGAGTTCAATCTTTCCATTACCAAAAGTAAATGTAAAATCACTAGAATCAAGTTTTGAAAGAGAAATCAAATTCAGCCTCATGGACAGTACATAAATATTATTTTCTAAAACAAGAGTAAATCCTAACTCCAACTCTAACCTAACATTTTCTATAAGTTCAACTCGAACTCTGACTCCATTCCCCGCGAACACATTGACTTTATCATCATTTGCCCTCTGCTTATTTTTGAACCCCTGCAAAGAATTAATAATATGAATAGATACCCCACTATCCACTCACCAAGAATGTAATGGAACATCCACTAAACCAAATTCAAAACAAATAAGGACTAGTAAAGTACCTCCATGCATGTCCTTCTCTAGCCAATTCTTATGCCTGAAACATTCAAACTTCTTATGACTCTTCTTTTTATAGAAGCACTTGAGAGCTTTCTTAATAGCAGCTCCTGGGCCTCCAAAATTCTAATTTTTACTTTCAGAATTATGAGTCTGACCTTCCTTTTTGGAATCATTACTCTTTTTCTTGTTATGTGTGGAACTCTTAGGGCGTCACTGATGCACCATATTAGCACACTCACCTTTTCTTCTAAAATATTTTTTCTCTTGAAGACAAATAGAAATAAGTTTATTTATATTCCATTTATTCTTTTGTGTATTATATGTTATTTTAAGTTGACTAAATTGCGTAGAGAGAAAATTAAAAGCTTGATACACAAGAAAAATATTAGGAATAAGGATCTCAAGACTACTGAGCTTAGATGCAATACTATCTAGGTTGATATTATTAGCGTAGCCTAGCCTAGCCTAGCCTCATAGGTAGCCTAAACTTGCATGATTTTGGCCTGGCCTGTCTGAGCCAATTGATCGAACTCAAGCTCCGGCATCATGCCACCAAACCTGCTAGTATAAGTTGAAGCTTCTCATGCATCTTGTAGGAAACAAGTTCAAACCTCTAAGAACTTGGGGAGGAATGTGAAGGCTGCTTATTCCCATCGTTAATTTGAGAGGTTCCTCTTGCCATATGACTTTGAGAAAATTGGCGCATTTCATGAAAACTGCTGCAGTACATGGGAAGTTAGTTGAATCACAATTTGTCATGATCAGGTCTAATGAACCTTTTATATGACAGACTATAAGAAAATATAAAAATATATAAATAAATCTATCTCATTTTATCAGCTTAAACTTTAAGGATAAGTGGTGGTTTCAACCTAGACTGGACCCATTTTCTAGCCTCCCGCGAGGACCATGTAATTAGATATTTCGCATGAAAGACCATTACAGTCTCTCACTCGGGTGAGACTGCTCCATCTACGATCATGTGTCATTGGATGGTCGCTCACAAGAAAGCCGTTCGTTGAACATTCCAACAAAGCCCTGCCTCTCTCAAATGTTGACTCTATGACTACACTTGAAATCCTCTATCACCAAGCCACCCCAAGTAGTTCTAAAACTTCAACTAGCTACCTAAACCCGACCTATATCCTATGTGGGCAAGCATTCGTCGAACAACCAATTAATATGACGTACCTGTGGGGCCAGAGACGAAAAATTTTGGCTAACTAACAATACCTGCACGCATCCCAAGACTACCGGGGCGTTGAACAAGCAATTGGAAGAGTAGGAAAAGTCGGCCAGCCGCCCGCAACTGCACACAAATTGCCGTGTCTCTTCTTCGCAGGCTTGCTTATAAAACCCCATCCTCCCTTCCCTCTCAGCAGTTCATCAACAGCTTAGAGAATCACATTCCCACAACCACCACTGCCGCTGAGATCAAATGGCACGCAGAGGGATCGAGCTGGGTCTGGCCCTAGTCCTCATGGCCATGCTTTACGTGCAAGCCTCAGCTCAGACAAGCTGCACGCCTGCGATCGCGAGCCTCTCCCCTTGCCTCGGCTTCATTACCGGGAACTCGTCCACCCCATCATCCTCATGCTGCTCCCTACTGGCCGGCGTCGTCCAAACCCAAGCTCCGTGCCTGTGCGCAGTCTTGAACGGTGCCGCCGCCCAACAACTTGGAACCATCATCAACCAAACCCAGGCTCTTAACCTCCCCAACGTCTGCAATATCCAGACCCCCTCAATTAGCAGCTGCAATGGTGCGCTCTTGTGAACTCTCTTTCCAAGTGTTTGCCAATTTTACGGACCGCACAAAGCAAATGCTAAGTTCATGTGGTTTTGCAGCTCTCTCTAGGCCGGCAGCTGCACCAACTTCTCAAGTTTCTCCATCGGCACCGTCCGTCCCCGATGCTTCTTCTCCAACTGCAGCATTGACACCATCAGTCCCGGATGCTTTATCCCCTGGCACACCATCAACTCCTTCAGTCTCAAGCATTCCTTCAGGTGCTCATGATGCAACCAAAATTCAGAGGTGAAGTTGCTGCATTTAGTGGCATTTAGTGATAAAGTTTTGTCTGGCATTGATGCAGGGACTGGATCAAAGACTGTTCCTACGACCGGTCAGTCATCAGCAGCTACAAGCTCTGCCAAGGCGACCCCTGCATTCCTCTTCTTTCTTCTACTTGTGGGATCTTATGCTTCAACTTTCTCCACCTCCTAAGTTTGGATGCTTGATTCAGCACTTCATAGATTATTTACATCCATGTGCCATGCATTCATGTGTGAGCTATCGTATTTTCTACTTTGTTGTCCTACTCAGGCAGAGTTCCTCTGGGAGATTGCAAGTGGATTCTTTGCCACTCTGTAGCGGTCGCTTAGATGGATTGTTTGTATTTGTTTATATTTTATATGATTGAAATTGAAATGATTGTTTTTTGAGATATTGTGGTACATTTAAGTACATATCTGTGGCCTTTCTGACATTCTCTTCATATGGTTGGCCTGTGTTTTTGTGGGCCTTTCTAGGAGAGCACGAACTTGGGTTCAAGATATAGTTTGCACCTTTTCATGCGTATCCTGGGGAGCTAATCTTTCTGCAAGAACTGAATTTCTTTTGGCCTCAGCTCATATTCCTCTCGGGGGAAGAGAGAGAGAGAGAGAGAGAGAGAGCTCTCAGCTTTACAAATTTTAAATTATCGAACTCAAGCACAGGTCTAATATAGAGGGAAAGAAAACAAAGAACATGGGTTTAATTCAATGCTTAAACCCAATGCACTAAGGTCCTATTTCGGACTATATAATCTTATATAGGTTTAACAGGACATGGTCCAGTGCCCAAAAATCGTATGAAGAGAAAGGACCAAGAGAACATGGACACCGGAAAACCTGGACAAAATCTCCGCGCCTGGCCAGTAATCTGCCATTAATTTTCTGAAGAGAAAAGGAAGGCCAGGGTCGCCCTGATTTATTAATGGAGAGAAAAAATTACAAGAAAAGAAAGAAAGAGAAGGGAAGAGCAAAATTACAACACTGAGAAGAGAACAAGACAACTAAGGCAGACAAAAAGATCATCAGGGAAAGGTTGGGCGGAATAACTTGACAAAGCCAACGAACCGCCTTTCCACCTAGCAGACCTTCCTTTAACAATGCAAAACAAAGGCAAAAGTTTCCTTCAGGACAATTTCCATCTTTCTAAACCTCAAAGTGCTTCATAGGTAATTTGAAGTCCCTTCCTTTCTATCATCAGTATTTACCCAATCCACCACAACAGTTCAGAATTCAGACTGGTGGCATGGTGGCCTTGGCTTGATGCAAGTCCAACTCTAATCATTCTTTCTTCCAGAAATCTTCTTCCTACCTACCACTGATTATGATATAAATAGCCTCTCTCATGCCATATATTATACTCTTTTCATCCTCTTTTCATGTGTCCATCACTCCAGTTGCATTCTTACTCAAAGAAGGCTCACCCGCTTATGTCAGTCACTCTCAGCAGCTACTTGAACGCAACTAGTTCTAATAGAATATAGATTGATAACCTACAAACAGACCAGACTATCTACGTTACCACTGATTTTCCTTCCCCTGACTGCTCCCTGCAACTCCCCCCATGCCATCCACGCTCATCCGCTACGCCTCTGCACTGTAGTTGATAGCACGGCATCCTCTTTGCTTGGAGTCCCCATTGTTAAAGAACGTTCAGTCCACCTGTGTAAGGCTTGCGATGAGGACGACAACGACGATGATGCCAAAACATCAGGTGCCACACCCCAGTTTCAAGTGCAATATTAGGAGTCATTCCAATAAAAAGAATCTCTCTCTTGGTTCACGACTAACAGCAATTTTTTTACAACAAAAAACAGCTCCATCGATGAATGGCACTATGATACAGACATCTACTTCAATACCACGGCAGATACCACCTCACCACCACCGTCTGCTCCGTGAGGTAAACCTAATGGCCTTAAATGCATCTCTTGGTTCCTCGAAGAATGAGCAGGGAATAATCCAAGCCTGAAACGTTGTGAAAATTTTATTGACAATGTTAATCCTTTATGATTTCATGCCAAAATCATGTTATGAACAATCTGCCAGCACAAATAACAAAACCTACGTTACTGGTCATACAGTCTAAACACCAAGATGAAATTTGGAAATGGATCATTCCAAAACCAAGTTATTTAGACCTAATCTAGCCCATTTGTATGTCATGTTTCAGCATCCATAAACTTGGTGTGCCAAATTATCTGGACCGAACTAAGCTTAACAAGGCAGAGATAATGTCGAGATTTACTAAATCAAAGCTCCATTTGGTTTGTCTGGATCTTTGTTGATATCTCCACAGTATAAGCTGGAGATTTCAATGGGCCAAATCAGGAAATAGTTTATGAAAAATTATTAATACGCTGACCTGAACCCAAATATGACCAGAATGAGGGCCATGGACAAGCCCAATAACATCCCAAATATAAACCTTCTGAAGTGACCATCTGCTGCTCCGCAGCCTCTTGCACATTTCATTCGATCAGACGAAGTATAGGATCCATATGCTATGACTATATAATGTAAAGAATCATCACAACAGTTTTCCATTCGTTCTCCATTTAGACAATCCTGCTTATAAGTGATGGACATATCTCCAACTTTTCCATTCAGGGTGGTTCATGTGGAAACCCTATTTTTGCCCTCTTTCTAACCAACCTTCATCTACACAGTGCTACAAAGATGAATCTTGTAAATAGCTCCCTTGCAAAGCCAGAAAGAATGTATTCACTCCAAGCATTCCTAATTGTGTTGTGATATTCGTGCAGGAAATGCACTAAAGAGGAACCTATGACGAGTGTGACATCCTCTGCAAACAGAGTATATCACCTGCAAACAGGTAAGCCAAATTCATATTAAGAAAGATCAAATTGTGAATCACAAAAAAAAAACTGAATTAAAGCGAAGCAACAAACTAGTTGGCCAGATCTAAATTTTTCACCAATTAGGTCAAGCCATTAGGTCAAACCAGGTCAGGTTTGGCTAAAGGCCTGGTGTAAACCAAAATCAAACTTGGACTGCTTGTAGGTTTGGGATATCTACAACCCAAGGAATCCAATGCATTTCAAATAGGGTCATTGTTTTCTAATCCTACCCATATGACCTCAACTATACAAAATTAACCACTTGTGTCCACATTCTCTGAATAGTATAAAGCTCAATGACAATTCTACAAACAACATCAAACTTTGCATGATGATTCTGAATACATGTGACACCCGTCAACCGTCGGGATCAAAATGTACCTGCACCCTCAATGAAACCAAGGCTTCTAAAGTCCTCCATACCCAACTATTGCTGCTGTAGGTTGACTTCCATATTAAAGCAGGACATTTTTAAGCAGTTCACTGAGACATACTTGTACTTAAATTAACACGACATATCTAAAAATATGTAGCGTGCAAGTATTCTGCTGAACTGGACCTGATTTTGCTAAAGCTGTTAATAATGACATCACTTTGATTGCCAGCTAAAAACTTTTTCAGTATGCCTTTTGCTACCTTCAATGGGCAAAGAGTAATCTATAGTGGTGGCATGACAGAGGAATGAAGAGAAATTCTGATGGTGCAAAATGGAATAGCAGCGGTAAACCTCAAGTGAGCCACATATGTTTAACATGTAGCAAGAAGCTGGCTACTCAATTATATTTTCAATATAAACAATATTTAAATAGCTAATATTCTGCAATTTAAGCATTCTTTTGATCTTAGATAGCAATATAGAAAACAGAACCACAGCATAGACTCACTAAAATTGTCTCGGGAATTAAAACATTTCATGCATGGGAGCGTGACCGGATGAACTCTTCCAGGCGGTCCCACACCTCCAATGCCGCAGCTCTATCTTGATGCCTTTTGAATTTGCTAATCTGCATCATGGATATCGTGTCGAATGATTATAAAAGAAGAAGAAGCAGAAGCAGAAGCAGCCTGCGCATTGACAGACTACAAAAAGGCTTTCATAGATCAACTTACTGAGATAATCTTGACATTCCACTGTTTCACTGTCTTTGCAGATTCCACACTATCATCCTCAAATCGCACAAAAAACCCAATGACTGCATAAGATTCGATTATCACTTCAGAGATCATCCATGCTTACATGTTATCCAGGTAAGACATCCAACAACGAAAGAATTTGAAGTACAACTAACTTGCAATGTGTTGTTAAATATTGCTAAACGTAATGCTTTAAGCAGATATTTTCTTAAGACAAAGTTCGAAAACAGAATACAAATGCATAAAAGCTTTCTTTATCTGTCAAATCTTAAAACTGTTGAAGAAGTGATTGATAAGGAGATGACATCATTATAAATCATGTCAATGGAGTCTCAGTTCTAAAAACTATGAAAATTGAAGACAGTTACCAAAAAATTGAAATACTTGTAGCTTAAAAAGGTATTTCTCCACTCCGTTGAATTTTAATGGTCCTCAGGCAAACCAAGATACTCCAACTCAACAAAGCTTATGAGGTACACCACAAAGCCATAGAAAACCATTCAGGAAGAAGGTTAAAACAAAGACAAAGATCCTCAACAACCAATACTGCTTCAAGCTATTATAGTTGAAGCATGACAAACAATTACATGAGTGCTAATCTATATATAATACTGATGTCACATCCACTAAACATCATGCCAGATTAAAGGTTCCAAGGATTGCAAACTATAAAGGAGAATTCATCATTAAGTGAATTTATAGGCATGATGTAACGCATTTAATACTCCCTTTCACACTCAAGGTTGACCATAGACTAGGAATATGTTACAAGAGATATGACACATCATGCTTCAAATAATTGATTTGATAATATGGAAGAAATACTATGCATGTGCTGTGGCAATCAAAGGATATGCACTATTTGATGAAGGGTCATCCAAGAGACAACTTTGCAAGATGGGGTAAGAGATGCTTAAAGAAGCATGAAAGTGAATCTGGAGTCAGGAGTGCAGCAAAGCATTAATCTAGATATATATATATAGAACACACACAAACAGACACACGTACGCATGCATGCATGCGCATACACACACACACACACACATATATATGTGTGTACGTATATACATATATCTACTTACATATACATAGGTACATATGTATATATATGTACATATATATATAAGTTTTAATTATGCATTTTTTATCTTGACTCTAGTATTCTTGTTGGACAGGGTGTCTTTATAGAGTGTTTTTAAGAGGTGGCTGTGATAAGTCTGTGATAAGCAGTCCAAAGATCACATAGTGCATATCTATCACGCAAGCAGCACATAAGGGTGTATATATGGTTAGCATTTTTAAATATTTTAAAATAAATAATATATAATAAATACAATAGGATCAAACGGTTGCTACTTCCACCAAGTGTTTAATTCTTAATAGCAATATAATCATAACACAATTAACATATTGACATTTTCCATATAAATATGTCTAAAATACCTGAATATTACCTAGACTTGTGAGTCCGAGCCCAAAAAGGCGAGACGACACATATCGACAAGTCCATATGTGTTAAACTTGTTAGATATGCACTCGACATCAAGATTTGCCATACCGGTACCAGACCCTGTACCGGTGCCACTAGTATAGTGCCGGTACAATATGATACGCGGTACGCCAGACATACTGAGTGTCGATACGCCAAGCATACCGGTATCGAATTAATACGGTATGGTACGTCCAGTACCGTCCGGTACGGTACGGTACGGTACAGCATACCTTGCTCGACATGCAAATTCTACCCCTTAAATCAACACAAATAGTCCAACTCTTTCTGCCAAGAATCCAATGAGATAATCCAATGAAACCAGCAAAGATAAGGAAAATGCAATGAGGTTGGTAAGGAGAGAGAGATTGTGCAACCTAGGTCATGGGCAAGTGGCAGTCCTTGGTTGAGGTTGGAAATGGTGATCAATCCAACAACGGGGCTGGCTGAACGGCTTGGAATAGGCTTGCATGCCAAAAGGGATAGTGAAGGGTAGAAGAAGAAGTGGGAAAAGGGAGACAAAGGAGGAAGCTATGAATGGAAGGGGGATAGAAACCAATATGAGAAACCCTATCCCACTTAATTTTCAACATGTTTAATCAACTAAATTTTATCTATTTTATTTTAACTTAAAGCCTTTTAACGAGACTGGGAACAATGGATGATATAGACTAGGATAGAATTTTAACACTTATTAAACTCCGTAAGATATATTTTTAGGTTTTAATACTAAACATACGAATAGGTTTTATAATTTTATCTAGATATATCATGTTTCCTGGATTATATAAAAATTTTATTAGTCATTTTCTGCTCTTTTTTCTCATAACATTTCTTGTGCTCATTTCCCAACTTGGCAACTATGACATTAAAACATTGTCTTTACCTTTTTTATGGTATATTTGCTATAGTTTTATTTCCAATGCATTATGTTACTTAACTTTTTCATTCTTTAATAAATGAAAATTAATATGATGTGCCTAGAATCACCACCAAGCAAATGTCTTGCCTCACATAGTTTAAGCTCCATTAACACTTCCTCCTTTTATCGAATGCTTTATTGGAGACAACCAATAATATGCATTGATTAACTGATGATGTCTTGTTAGTTGACAAGGCTAGACTAGGAAAATAAGGATATAAAAACTATACTGCAAAAATTTTGCAATGCATAACCAAAGCATCGAAACCTAGAAAAGTTCACGTCATCTTTTCTCTAGATCTTATAAAGTAATATAACTAGCAATCCATAGTAATCAATGTATTTAGAAAGCCTTATCCCCACTAAATCCTAAAAGCTATATATGTGTTGGAATAAGCATGTGAGAACTTTCATTATTCTCAAAATGCCTCCATCTCAAAATATCCTTAAAATGTTTGAAATCTTCAAGTATTCTTGTAGTATCCCTACTAAACAACTTTGTTTATTCTCAAAACACCCACATCCTAAGACTATATAAGGGTGTCAATATAGATCTCAAAATATTCCTCCCAAGATATTCTTGTAATAATTAAATACATCTTTTTGCCCAAAATTCCCCTATATTCTAATTTTTTTGCCAACAACTATGACTCTCAATGAATAGAATCCTAATCAGTTGAACTCCTAATTGACAGCAAGATGAGGTCGAAGTCTCCTGTTAAAAGGGGAACAAAGGATTTTGGATTTGCAGGCTTATTGCTATTGGGTGTTGGTTTCAAATTGTCAGATCTCTACCAATAGGATGGCTTTTCGGCTCTTGGACAATCATTTTCCCACATAGATGCCCATGGTTCTCCATGAAAATATTGGTTTTCCACTTGTGATCATATTAATTTTATCATGTAAATTGGACCAAGCCTTCGCTTGGTTCACTACTTTCCATTTGTGACCACATATATGCCATTAGATGTGGGAGACTGGATCAAATTTTGATAGTATTCAAGACTTGACCTCTTATTAAATGTAATCATATGCCATTAATATTCATTCACATATTTTAGCAAAATTAAATATTTATCAGTACAACTATTAATTTAGGTTTCAACTACATTGGAATATTTTGGTACATTAAGATATGTTTCTAAACATCAAAACTATGATTTTATATTTCTAAACATATTTTCTTTTCTAAGTTTATGCATTTTTAAGAAGTAAGGTGGAAGTATCAAGTTAATTATCTTAGTCAAGGTTTTCTGTATACTCTAAAGTCCTACACATGCAGAAATATCATACAGCATTGCATAACTTGCAACCTAAAATACATTTAAAACATGTATTAAAATTAGTCCCAAAATTTGTTAATTATGATCTTAGATTTATGCTCTAGGACATGAATCCAATGATTCAAATATAATTCAATCTCAAATTGGTGGATTTTTCCCCTAGTTTCACCGATCAGTCATGAATTAGCAATTGAGTTATCGATGAAATTAAAAAAATATATGGACGAAAATTATCTAGCTAGAATAACTTTCAAGCTCAAAAATGGTTCTAAAAATAAAGCAATCCGATGCAAAAATTCCTATAGCAGCTTGTCCCCTCTTACTCTCATTTCTATCTTTAAATGGTTGAAAATATGAGAAAAAACACCCTTAAAACCACGTCATAAGTAGCACCTAGGTACTACATAGTTTGGGAGCAATCTGAGATTGGGTTCAAGACAAATTGGCCTCCACCTATCCCTCAACTGCCTGATCCAGCATTGATTCAAGCAGCATGGGGGGACGTATGGATGGTTTTTCCCCAAGGAGGTATCAATATGGTAAATAATGATGGGTACATGCAGAACTATTTGATATATCAAACCTTGAATGATATTAAAACAACTCGCCCCACTATAGCATGCGGTCAATCCACATGGGTGAGGCACGCAGGCATGATGCTTGGGCGAGATGTGCAGGCCATTGCCAAACAATCAACGCACATGCCCGCTTTATTGAGCAACTGGCGCCAACCCTCGCCTATATAAACTACACTAGAAGAACCTCTAGGTACGTTCTCTTGACTACACTATCACGCTGCCACTCTACCACTCCAAACCTTCATTGTTACCCTGAGATCGTTGCCTGTATTAAGCATTGGAGGATCCAACGCAGGATACACTCCAGCAAGAAGACTTTCTTTCTCCTATTTCAAGTCGAATTTGGCGCAGGAGTTTTCGTCCGAGCATAGCCGCCTCCATTGAACCCTTCTTCTGCAGTTCGGAGAGAAGCAGCAGACTCAGGCGGACCTTATCGACCTGAACAGAGGCTTTGCTGACCACTCTAGTGACCTCGATAGCTTGGCACCTATGTCGGGCCGGATTTCAGCGGCAACAGTTTGATATTACTAGATGAAGCTAATGTAACAAAAACAGTAACAACAAACTTACAGTCAATTCAATAAAGCATATCATGAATATGGTTACAAAGCAATGAAAACAGCCAATTGCCAAGAGAGCTGCATAGGAATAACTTTCCCAAGTTACCATATAAAAGATTGGAATTTGTAGACATTTCTGATATAACGAAGCATAATGGATAAATTTTAGATGCAAATTCAGGCACTGAACGTTTAGGAAGCAGCAAGACCGGGGATTACTTCATAAAAATCTAACAGAATCATATTTGTGGATGGATTGAAAGCATGGGCAATCAAGATATAGCAGAGATAAACCAAAGTTAGATGAAACAAAAACAAGCAAACAAACAGTTGATCTACGACACTCACTCTTGTTAAAGATCTCGACATGGTCCTTGAACGGCCAGTCCTTGAACTGCCACTCCTTGCCAAGCACAAAGACAGCGACGACCCGGTCCCAATCCTCGGGCTTGAGTGTGGACGGCTTGTCCCGAACCTCGTACGCCGCCACAGCGCGCTCCCTGCTCAGCTTCTTCTGCACTGTCACACAGTCCGGCCGCACACCCCGCATCGCTTTCATCTTCACATCCGTGGGCACAAACACCCCATCCTCCAAGAATTCTTTGACATTGTAGATGGTGATGAGCGTCTGGGACGCGCTCGGCACAAGAATGATGGGCACCCCCTCCCCGATCTTGCTCCCCTTGAGGTGCATCTTAGGCTTGGGTGCGGCGCCGTCGAGGTCGTCCCCGCCGGCGCGGTCATCGGTTCCAATGAGACGGGTCTTAGCGACGAGGCCGTCCTTGCGCTGCTGCGACTCGAGCCGCTGCCGCTCCTCCTCGCGGCGCGTGGAGGCGACGAGAACGCCGTAGAAGTCGCGGTTGCGGCACTGCAGGAGGGCCTCCCGGTCCTTGAGCGGCCGCTCCAGGGTCCGGATCATCGCCATATAGTCGACGCTTCTCCGATCAACCGGAACCCTAGCAGCGTCGGGGAGGTGGGGCTGGTGGGCGGCGGCGGCGGCGGCGGAGGGGAGGAAGGAGGGATCGTCGGGGCGGTACTCCTCGACGTCGGGGGCGGCGGCGGAGGGGGGAAGGAATTCGATGGCGTCGGCGGAGGAGGTATGGCCAAGGAGGTAGTCGAGGAGGGGTTTGCGGTCGGGGAGGGTGACGGAGGGGAGACGGAGGCTGCGGGCGGACTGGAGGTAGTCGGTGTGCTTGAGGTGGTGGTGGCGGACGAAGAAGAGGAGGGTCTCGAGGGTGTAGAGGCTGCCCTGCTTGGAGCGGTAAGCGGTGTCGGCGGAGCAGGGGAAGGCATACTCCGAGCCGAACCGGAACTCGTCGCCCACCCGGAGGATCTGGTCCAGCTTCCCCTGGACCGTGTAATCCCGGAGGACCGACAAAGGGTCCATCCTCGGAGGCGCTGCGGCGAAAAGAGGAAGGAGTTCGATAACGGAGGGCGAATCCGAGGAGAGAAGAGGGATCAGATGGGGGTTTTGGTCGAAGAGAACGGACGATGCGTACTTTGTGAGAGGGAAGAAGGGGGTGTTTTAGGTTGTATCTTTCGTGCGGAAGAAGGATTCACCTTCCTTCGGGCCATTCACCGTTGGATCATGCGATAGTCCCTCGATAGCCGCCGCGTCATCTCATCGCAAAAATGGACGGTTGTTTGGCATTCCATCATGATTCGCCGTCTGTCTGGCATCCAACACTACATGGGATCCACTCCTCGCCGCAAACCATACTTTTTTTTTTTTTTTTAAGATATTTTTACATAAATACCCTTCTAAATTTAAATTTATAAAAATATTTTTTTTAAATTTATATTTATTTATGTATTCTTATAAAATACTATTTTTTTTTACAAATGCTCCTAATATAACGGTTCTTCTTAATAAAAATCATATTTATTTTAATTAAAAATAAAATAAAATTTTAAAATTATTTTTTTGTCCTTCATTATGATCGTCTTATAAATGTTTCTTTTTGCACATCTATTCATTAAGAATATTTTAGTTATTTTAATTTGAAATCGTTAATTTTTTTAACGATTTTTTTCTATCACTGATAAAAAAAATTAAGTGACAGATTTGCCGACTCAGCCTCTCCTATTGTGACACTTGGTCCTAAAGCCCAGCCCAAACTTCACAGGCCCGTCACTAAGGCAATGCCCTGTGATTATCCAAAACGGAGAACAAGGGGGGAGCGATTCCCCTACTCTCCCAATGTCTTCATGGTGACTGATGCTCACCTCTTTCCTTCCTCCGCGAGCAAGGTAACATTTGCATTTTATATTTAAAAATTAACTAAAGATTATCTTGTCATTCTAAATGGTACAAATTATTATGATAAGATTGCAGTCCTGTTAATTAAATTGCATGATAATACCTTTTATGATTGGATCAAATATGTAAGATTATAAATATTGCATGTTTGATCATGAAAAAAATACTTTAAGATCATGAATATGTATTACCTGACTCTCAGCCCTCCTATGTATGAGTTTGGACTTGATTGTATGATGATCTTTACTAAGGGGGTGGTCATGGTGATACCCTGCCACATGAATATAATGTGGCAACCCAACCATAAGGGTGATCATGGTGATCTCTGCCACGGAGGACATCATGGTGACTCTGCCACGCGAGATATCGTGGTGATAGTTGAGTCGTAGGGATATAAATGCGCTACAATCAGAGTTGTAGAGCTAAAAGGATTGAGTACCCGGATTCAAGTATATAAATATGATTATGATTATAATATTAGACTCTAATATGATGTATTGATTCTTTATATCGACATTATTGAAAATATGATATATAATCTTGTATGGGAATATTATTGATAGTAAATGCTATAAACATTACTTGTAAAGATGTATCATATCTTACATGATTTAATTGAAGCATTATTAATTGAAGCATAAAGTATACTTGTTATTTACTAAGTTGCGAAGCTCATAATCTTCACTACTATTTTTTAGATAAAGGGACCGGAGGTTGGACGGATATTAGCATTTTGAGAAAGTACTAGAGATGGGGCATTCCTGTAGATAGTAGAACATATTTGATTGGTATATGTATATTATAGTGTTTTCTAAATCATATATAAATAGCTTAAATACTAGAAGTATTGGATTGTAAAATTTAGAAGAAGAAGCTCTATGGTATGACTTATAGTAGTGTGTGTAATATATATGATATTTTGGGTTAATAGTTTAGTTATTATGATATTCACTATCTTTGGCATATGAATTGTATAATTTTTAGGGTATATTAAATTTATTGACAAGTGGAATATCTTGCATGCTTATAATGGTAGCCCTGTGAGTATGTGGCGACAACCATACCCTCGAATTGTGATTCTGGGGCCGGGTACATGACACTACTGTTACAATATAGTTCTTAAACTTTTCAGCACCAATTATTTGTTTTTGCAAATGTGGCTTGTTGTATTGTTTAAGATTACCGATCATTAAAGTAAATCCGGTGATAATCCTTGCGTTATGTAAAACAGCTATTTTTTCTAACCTTCCAATTCTTATGATAACCTATGTAATTAAGAAGAAAAGGAAGGAGAAGAAATTTAAAAAAAAGTTATTAGGACACTGGAGTAAAAAATGGCTATATTTCCAATTCTTATGATAACCCTATGCTAGCTGTTGCACTATGTAAAAATGACTATGTTTTCTAACTTTCCAATTCTTATGATAACCCTATTCAGATTTCTGTCACGGAAGTTTGAACTATGTGAAATTTAAACAAAAGGAATCTAACATTAACGGATTCTAACAAGTCTGAAGAGGACCTCTCTTTAAGTTGAGATTTCATGATTCCATACAAAACAAAACTCACCACATCCTCCAAAATGCCAACTACAGTTATCGAACATGAATACCAATTAAATCTTTAAATCTTGCGTAAGGAAGGCATATTAGCATTTATCCATGCGAAACTCTTTTTAAAATTTATCCTATATCTAGAATTTTTTGTAGTAGCCATGTGAATTTGCAAGGGGATTATAACTAGAGCATAGAAAAATAGAGAAGAAAAACTAACAAATTTCATAAGGATGTTAGTACAAGAATACCCGGTCAATGCATAGCTGAAGGTAATAGCCAGGAAAGCCAACCAGGTTGAACATTCCTGACACCGGCTTGTATCTACATCTCTACCACAAATCATGTCATGTTCTATTAGAAACATGAATTATAAAATACAAAGATACCTATTTGCTATCTAGCATGCCATCAATATATGTTGTAACTTTGCTTTCATTTTTTTCCACCTTTTTTATTGTTCATGATTCAATTAAGGAAGAATAAATTGAATACAAAGGGAGATTATTGAATAAAATTGTTTAAGAACTTCACACCATTTTTTCAGAAAAAAGATAAACTTGTCAATCCCTATGATTTTAGGGCGCATTTAGGTTGTGGCACTTGTGGAGTCGACTCTCTTAGGGGGTCGACTCGTTGCTTTCAGGGGCCGACTCTTTTTTTTTTTTTGGTTAGATAGGGGCCGACTCTTCAACGGACTAAGTTTTACTACTATATGTTTTTCTACTGTAGCCGTTCTAGGGTCGACTCATCTTTTTTGGAGGTCGAATCTAGTTTGATTGGAGTCGGCTCGTGAATTCCATAGGTCGACTTGCCAATGCATTGATTTTCTTAGCTCTCTGTCTTTTCTATGTGGCCATTTTAGGGTCAACTCGTCTCTTTCTAAGGTCGACTCCTGTTGATCTGGAGTCGACTTGAGTATTTCATGGGTCGACTTGTCGTTGTGATAAATTTTTTGACTTTCTATCTGTCTTCTAAGAGTGTTCTGAGGTCGACTCGCAATCTGTTGGAGTCGGCTTGTGAAGGTGCATCAGTCAATGATACTAGGGTCAACTCGTTGCAAGCTTAGGGTCGACTCTTGAGATAGCACATGATGAAATTTTCTGTCTTGTGTTCGAGCTTCCAAGAAATATTTTTATGGCCTTTTGGAGTTAGCTTCTTGATGTGGAGGTTTAAATGGATGATCTTCTTTTAAGAGTTCTGGAAGGCTTTCTTCTTTATTTTCTAAAATTTATCACTTAAACTCAAAGCAATAGGATTAGTCAACTATTGACTCAACTATTTTGCATCATCAAAATCAACCCTTTAGTGTTAACAAAGTTCCTTAAAGAGCATAAATTATAAGAAAGCATTTCGAAAAGTTGGCCAAAAATAATGTTGTAGCCCTAGCCTCCTGAGTACCCCACAGAAACCTCCCAAACATCTATTCTAGTTTCGCCAATGTGGCCTTCGGTATTACAGTGTTGGACAAAAGGTTAATCGGGACCGAGCTGAGAAGAGCCCTGATCAAACTGGCCTTGCCCATCATAGAGAGTACCCTCAACTTCCACCCCTCGAGCCATTGTCCGATATTTTGCTCAATTATGCTGCACTCTGTCCTCCGTAACCTCCTCCCAGTAATGGGTATGCCAAGATACCTCCATGCCTCCTCTTGCTCCCCAACACCCATGACATCAGTAATTCTACTCCTGATATGCGGCTTGATCTTCGGACTGAACTAGATAGCTAATTTGGTTAAATTCATCTATTACTCAGACTCCACACAATATGCCCCCAAAATCCTTCTAACAACCACTGCATTCTGAATCATGGCCCAAATCAGGATCATACAGTCATCAGCAAAGAGAAGGTGTGAGATCGGCCCTGAGGAGGGGGTTGGCATATAGGCCTCCAGGACCATAAACAAGGAAGCTACCCAGGGGGCTCTAGGCAGGGCGTCAATACAAATAATGAAAAGATGAGGTGATAGAGGACGACCTTGTCTCAACCTGACCGTAGAGTCAAAGAAAGGCATCAGCGTACCATTGACCATAATAGCAAAGGAGGGAGTCTGCACATAGCCCAAGATCCACCTGGCTCATACATTGTGAAAGCCAAAGCTCACTAATGTCTGAGAAAGAAATTATTAGCTCATCCGATCATAGGCTCGCTCCATATCAAATTTGATCGCCATCAAGCTACATCTACATGGGCCCCTCTGAAGATCATGCAGGAACTCCTGTGCATTAAGGATGTTGTCCGAGATACTTCGCCCACCAACGAAAGTCTCCTGCTTAAGGTTGATAAGATGAGGTAGAACCCCCCTTAGTCTAGACACCATGACCTTCGCAACCATCTTATAAAGAGTGGTGCACAAATTGATAGGTCTATAGTGACTAGGCACTATAGGCTCCATGGCATCCTATCTTTTCGGGACCAAGATGACGTAGGTCCTCTTCCAATCTCATGGCATAGAGGTCGTGCTGAAGAACTGTTGAACTGCTGCAGTTATGTCCCGATGAATAATAATCTAGTCAAGGCTAATTTAGCCTTTCGGACCACCTCTTCATGCCCATCACCCTTTGTTATGTGACCGGCCACCCGATTCTTTTCCTCCTCAGCTCCACCTTCTTGCTTCGCCAGACTCGTCTGCCTAGGCATGTCATCCTCGCCGACGGCCGTCGATAGGTTGCAGTCCACTACCCTCGCCGATTTGAGTACTATGACCGTGACCCCCTCCTCATCCGGGCAAAGGTCGTCACCCCCTCCTCCCTCCTAGGTGGCCGCCGGCTTGCCACTGAGGGCGCCAGACTGTCGGTGGTTCCTAGCTTTCGCCGTCGGGGGCGGAGATTGAGAAGATGATTGGGTCGGTGAAGCTAACCTGATAAGCCACTCTAGGGACTCACCAGGATCTTCTTTATCCAGTATCCCAAGTATCCTGATAGGCCTTTACCTTCATACGAAGTCATGAGCCATGAAAGAAGAGAATAAGCTGCACCTCCCACTATGAATTCTTTGTTTTCTCTACGGACAATCTAACTGCACCTCCCACTATGAACTCTCACAGTGTTTGAAAAAGCCTAAGGTCCTGTTTGGGAGAGCTTTTGGAGGGCCAAAAAGCACTTTCTGGTCCTTCAAAAATATTTTTAGATAAAAAATGATGTTTGGTAAAATTTTCAAAAAGCTGTTTCAGTTTTTGCGGAAAGCTGAAAACAGCTTTTGGGGAGAAGCTCCAATTTGGAGCTTTTCGAAAACGTTGTTTTCAGCTTTCTCGAAAAGCTGTATTTTTGACCAAAACACCCCTAAATAAAAAAAATTCCTCCCAAAAATCTCTCTCACCGTCTGTTCCCCTCCCACCCAAACCCCCTTCCTCTTCCCCACCGCCGCACCCCCTCCCTCTTCCCTGCCCCCACGGTGGGGAGATGCCGAAGAAGAGGAAGACGGGTGGTCTTCCCCTTCCCGTGGCCGCACCCTCCCCCTTCCTGCAGTTGCCACCGATCACAACCCGTTCCCCTCCCGCATCCGCCACAGCCCGACCCCTTTTTGGCGCCGTCGGCCTCGTGAGAGGAGAGTACTTCCCAGGGGCAACCGCGGCCGCCAAGACTGCCGCAGGAGCCGCTGGCCACGGCCCGGCCCCGCCCCCTCCCGCGGCCGCCGCGGCCTGGCCCCCTTCCAGTGCCGCCGGCCGCGCGGGAGGAGAAGAAAGGAGAAGGGGGGAGAGGAAGGAAGGAGAAGAGGAGAAGAAGAGAAGAAAAAAAGAAAAGAAAAAGAAAAGGAAAAAAAAGAAGAAAAGGAAAGAAAAAAAAGAGAAGAAAAGAAAAAAAAAGAATAAATAAATAAATGTATAAATAAATATTTATATAAATGAATGAATAAATAAATAAGATAATAAATAAATATATTTCAAAGATTGGCACGTGCATGTGTAAAATAAAATTCATATTGGCAGTTTTTATCCATTTTGCACAAAATAACTGCACTAGCAGTTATGTTTTGAACAGGCACTATTTCAAAAATTGTGTTGGTTCAGAGTTTAATTCATGGTTATAAATTGCCAATATCCTTCACAGATTAACATAACTTCTTCTACAAAATTTTTCATTTCGTTGTTCTGGAGAATCCTAGTTTTGTTGGCTAGGATTTTATTTTGGTTTTGTTGTATCCTGGAGCAAATTTGCTGGATCACCAACAGCAACATAGTGGGGCAAAATTCGCTTAAGGACAGTGTTAATTCACGCTTCAAGACCGGTTTCAAATACTAAAGTTCCTCCTGCTTCAACACAATCAACCTGCCAAAATAGTCCCTGATCACAAACTCCACTCCTCCCAAGGCACTATCCACCGACATACCACCATCAAAGTTCACCTTGAGATAACCAGAGGGTGGGGGTACCCAAGAAAGAAAGGCAAAACGGGGCGCTGCATTTTAAAATACTGGACCAGTCCATATGACCCAAGCTCACGATCCACGCCATCGTGGGAGGGCACCCCAATAGGCGCAGACGTCGACAAGCTAGGTGGCGCAGCGATCAGTGGGGGTGAGGGAGTGGAGGAGGCGTGGGTGGTGTGGACGAAAGGGAGATTTTGTTGGGCAGTGCTCTCTGCTTGCAACCATGTCGGTTTGGTTGAAAAGTGTGGTCATTTTGCAACCCAATTCGTCCAGTGTTCTTGCATGGTTGACGTTTATGGCCAGGCTGGTTAGATTGCTGAAGCTTGGGAGTTATCCAGAGAATGCCATTTAAGGCTACCACCTCTACGTAGGGATCGCTGCTCAATTCATGCAGGATCCATGGCAATCTCAAATTGGCTAAAATTGCAGCTAAAGAATCTTTCTGAGCTTGAACCAATAGGGTAGGGAATCTTGTTTTGCTTTCAAAGATGTGCTGCCAATATAAAATGGGGAGACGTTGCAATGGCAAGGAAGCAGCTTATGAAGGATGGTTTGCGTAAAAAAAAGGAGATAGGGAAGAGTTGGATAGAAGTTAAGGGCAAAGTTCAAATTTCAGTTGTTGGAGAGCCCAGAATTTGTCTTATGAAACTGAGAATATATGATCTTCATGGTGTGTGGGGGGAACAAAAGGAGCTGTTGAAGCACCATGGTGGGAAGTTGTTACTTCCTTTCGATCTCATTAATTAACTTGCCTTCTAAGATGCCAATGAGGATAGATAAGAATCCTAGGATGTGCTTGGTTCGCGACCAGAATCGGAATTGGAATTGAAATGGAATGAAAATTGGAATGGTCATATCCTCCGACGTGTTTGGTTTGTAATTGAAATCGGAATCAGAATATAATTTGAATACTAGAAGAGAGTAGGGATTGGGTTGTGAAGGATTGGAGCATTCCCATTCTCTTTTCGAATTGGAATGGAAATGGAACTTCTTCCAATGAAATGCTGAAATGGGAGCCACTCATTCCTATTCTGATTTTAAAGTCCAGCTCCTACCAACCAAACAATACCCCTAAAGTTGATAAGGACTATTGTTCTTATATAAAGTTTGCCTCCTCAAGTATCTTTCACAGGGAGTGTTAGGGATATTGAATGATTTCATCATTTTAGTGATGGCATTTGTTCCTGCTAGGGTTGGAAATGGGCTCGGGCCAACCTGAAGCCCATCAGGGCGGGCCGACTTCGAGTCAAGGTATGGGCTAAGTCCGAAAAGTTTTGGGTCGAGTATGGGCTTAATTATAGCGCCTATTTATATCTCAAGCTGGGCTTGGGTATATCCTTGGCCCAGACCCGAGCCCGAGCCTGAGCCTGGATAAGACCCAATACGGAGCCCAATTTTAAGCCTGAACTTGACCCGGTTCCGTTCCAAAGTGGGTCTACTCTCCTGAGGCTCAACCCAAATTTAGGCTCAAAGTAGATTAGCTGGGCTTGCTTCTCTCAGAAGAGTCCCAAACTCCTGACTTGGCGATTCTTGATTCCCCACTCCCAATTCTCAAATCGAAGCCTAGGGTTCTTTGTTCTCTACTTCTCTATCTTTGATTTCTCATCATTCCACCTCCACGGCCACTCCAGAATCTAATCTGGCAGTCCCTCATCGCCATTCTCCGGTCTCCAGTCATTAATCTTCCTTAAAGCTTGTTCCTCATCGTCGTTTACTAGTCGCCAATCGTCGGTCCAAGTAAGGTAAAGTTGTGAAGATGAGCCCCCTATCATCAGTTGACTGCAAATCACTGAGAACTTAAGGTACCCTGATCTCTCTCTCCACTCTCTTTTATCTTCATTTTCACCGTGATTGACCTAGCCTAGCTACCCTCTCATTAAGCCAATCGTTCCTCCACCACCATCCCCACCGCTGCCACAGCCTCCATAAGCATCACCTTGTTCCTATTGCTGCTGATGGTGTCGTTGCTCCACCTTGGTGGGGTTGGCGGTGGCGGATGCTGGAGGTTTGGCCGGGGCAAATATAGATTATTTGGGCTTGGGCCTGAATAAACAAAATGTTATACAAGCATAATACCGAGTCTCATTGGGCTGGGCTCGAGCCAAGGCTTTCAAAAAAAATTTTGGGCCTAAGCCCGACCCGAAGCCCGAAATTTTCTCCTAATATATGGACCAACATATCTGCTAATGGTTTTATCTTATGCATTGGCGAGAGATTAGCCAAACTTTCCATTTTAGGGTCTATTTGACCATTCCAATAGGGTTGGGCTGAAAATCTTGTAGGATTCATGAATTGGCCTGTCTATTTAAGCATGGCCCTATATCAACCAAATATCACCCATCCCAAATTCCGTTGGAAGAAAAAAAAGTCTCTATAAATATTTTTTTTTTTCTCATAGCCCAAAGGCTTGGATTTGGACTGTGTTTAAATAGACTTTTAGAAAATGCAAGATAAAGTCTGATTTTCAGTCTAATCCTATATGGTATCCAAATTGGCCAGGGGCGGCCCAATGCATTTAAGGGCTTAAAGCAAACTCACTAAGGAGCGGCTTTTTTTTTTTTGAAAAATGATGAAAAAATTTTAATAAGTGCAAAATACCTTAAAAAATTATTTAAAAATAATTCGTCTAACTTTTTGAGATGCAAAAGTACTAATCAAACTTTTGTATTCAAAATTTATTAAAATACTGTTTTCATAGGATGATGGGTCAAAATACTGTGACAAGTGAGATGCAAACGATACAAGGTGATGGGTGAGACACCTCAATGGGGATTTAGCTAATGATGTTGGTGAAGCTTGAAGCTCCATCACATTCTTGTGATGTAGGGATAGCTTGGAGTGAGGATGTAAATGTTAGTGTTGTGTAGTCATAGTGTCATATGGGGAAATGTCTAGTAGAAGCAATTGAGTCTCGCCAAAGCAAGGAGCAGATAAAACCAATAGTTTAATATTTAATCATTGCTATTCACAACCTCCATATTTCTCTGAACTAACAGAAGGCTTTTAGAGAGGACACTCGCTGATACTAGATCATTTACTGATAAAATTTGTCTGGCGGGAGTTCTCTCAAGAAAACCGAAAGAAGGAAGGGGATTGTGTCAATCCATCAATCTCCCAATCCTTGCTTTTTTTGTGGATAATCTGAATCGCCCATGAGTTCAAATATCTTATACCAAAAAATTTGGGGTAAGGTGAAATGGCTAGCTAGCATATCATATTCAAAACTCCTCCCTTTTTCACGTCTCTCCAAGACAACCCTCAATGGTGGGATTTATCTGGGAATAATCTCCTCCCCTCTCCAAATAGGGCCTTTAGAGAAAAAGTGTATGGTGATTTGAAGCTAGAATGCCATTTGGTCATCATGTATAGAATGTTTGGGGGTTATGTCATGGCCATTGATTTCCATATAGTCCTCCATAATGTTCCAATCAAGAAGGTTTTGTGCTTTATCTTTTTCTAAAGACAGCAAATAGGGAGAATCCTGAATTGTAAAATGTCCCAGTAGCTACTCAGCCTTTTCTACACAAATACCTCTTATCCTGCTGTCCCCATCGACATAGTACTATGTTATTGATAGTTTGACTAAGAAACAAAAAAAAACCTTCCAGCTAGGCATTTTGGCTGAGGTCTTAAGTTATTACAAATCGTATCATAGCGAACTTGGCCCATACTTATATGGACTAGAAAACACTGCAGCACGGATCCATTGAGACTAACCACGCCAATCATAGCGCTTATGATTAGATTTGAATAAATTTAAACCCTTGTCCTAATGAGGACATTAGAGCTTAAACTGAGAAAATATGTAAGAATCCGTGCGAGCATGTAATAGTTCCACATCGGTTGTTCACTAGATAGATCTTGAGAACTTATACAGGGCCAAAGAATCCAAAAAAATCTTTCAGCTAGCCATTTTGGGTGAGGTCCTGAGTTGTTACAGTTTGTTCTAGTCCATAACTTTCAGATCATGTCATTTCAAGCTCTCCGGCCACTCTTTTATGGAGTGCATCATACCATCCATGCTTAAATTTTGATGACAGATTCAAATTAAATCCCAAGTTGTTCTTTTCAAAATCAAACACTCTTTTACAGCCGGTTGTTTTACAAGCTCACAATCCAACTTGTTGTTTTACGAGGTCACAACGAACTCGGTCGGTTTTTCCAGGCTCACCGACTAGAACCACCCGATTGTTTTTTCGGGATCACAATCGAACCCTTACATGTTGGTTTTACCCTCGGCTCACCAACCAACCTCTACACCCTTGATTCAATCTCCCGATTGAATCAAGTGACAAGAAAACAGTTTATAAAGAATACAGGAATAGCTTCTTGAAAAGCAAATATAAACAATATAACTAAAGAAGAGTTAGAAGCCCTCAAACAGATTTTTAGATTTGAGGAAGGAGGCTTCTCGAACTCTGCAATCTCCTCGTGAGTGGGAAGAAGATCTGCTGTCAGATGAGGAGCCTTGAATGCGAAGAAGACGTTGGGAGTATGGACTTCAATGCACTTCTTCCTTCTTTCTCTTGTATTTTCTCTAGAGAGGCTTTGGTAGGTGAAAATCACTTTAGCTTTGAATGGAGTCTCTCGTTCTTCCCTTGCTACAGTCCTCTGTGGCTATTTAAGCCATTCCCCACGGAAACTAGCCGTTAGACACACTTTTCTAGCCGTTCTGCACATTCTGCACATCCTGACAATGTGTCCGTTGGGATCGGAGTCGACTCGCACGATCTGGAGTCAACTCGGCTGTAGCAGGAGTCGACTCATGCTTTTCTGGAGTCGGCTCGGCAGCTATTCCAGATTTGAATTAAAGTGGTCTTTTCGACTGGGAGTCGACTCCCCAGAGTCTAGAGCTGACTTGGCATTTTTGGAGTCGGCTCATGCCAAGGAATCCATGGATGTATTCTTCAACTTGGCTCACTCGAGTCGACTCGTGAATTCTGGGAGTCGACTCGGTGCTCAGAGCCCGAACTCCCGATCTTCTGTCTTTTGGCTCGTCCAGTCTTGGAGTCGACTCGAACTGTTCCGGAGTCGACTCGGCTCTCAGTATCCGGAAACCAGTTCTCTGTCTTTTTGGAGTAGCGCTGCCTTGGAGTCGACTCGAACTTTCTTGGAGTCGACTCGCGTCTCAGAGACAAAAACACTGTCTTCTGTCTTTTGGTGTAGCGCTGTCTCGGAGTCGACTCGGGCTTTGCAGGAGTCGACTCGGCTCTCAGTGTCCGAAAATTGTTCTCTGACTTTTGCCTTGTAATACACTGAGAGTCGACTCTCGCTTTCTTTGGAGTCGACCAGCCAACCATCGGAGTCGACTCGCGTTCCTCAGGAGTCGACTCGGCTCTCAGGGTCCAAAAACTGCTCTCTGACTTTTTGTCTGTAACTCCCTGGAGTCGACTCATACTACCCTGGAGTCAACTCGGCAAGCATCGGAGTCGACTCGCGCACTTTAGGAGTCGACTCGCTGACAGGTTCTGAGTTGGGTCTTTCTGTTTGTCTGTCTGTTCTTAGTCGGAGTCGACTCGTAATATTCCGGAGTTGACTCGAGCCTGTGCCAATGCTTCTGATACGCTTGGAGTCGACTCGTACTTTTCAGGAGTCGACTCGAGTCTCAGACTTTGGTTCATATAGACTTCTTAACTTATCCAAATTGTCTTGAACCAAATCTAGAGACTCTTAACCATAAATTTACAAGATTTTCACTGAAACACTAGATTGAATTCATTAGTAAACATAAGATATACTCAAATGCTTTGAGCTCATCAAAATCAAATAGGGTTACAATCAATCACTCCACAATCTCCTTCTTTTTGATGATGACAAAACATTGAGTATATGTAAAGTGAATTGCTCAAACAAACAAGGAAATTTACAAAACATTTTCGAAATGAATTCAAATGTCTGGTTATTTAATTTATCCATACTTGAAAGGTGTGAAACAATAAATTTTGGAGTTAAAGCTCCCCCTTTCATTTGGAATTATATAAACCTTCATATCATGCAATCAATTGTTTGGCTTATATATATATTTAATGATTTTGCTTTCTTAACAATTCAGATTCTCCCCCTCAACATATGCATTCAATTTTGTTTTGATTCTCTGAATTTTCTTTTAGTGCATTGAAACTTTTGAACTGAAATTTTTGGTTTTTAGAGAGAAAATCTGTCAATTTGTTCTTGAGTAGGATTCAACTAATCTCTGAATATCCCTTGAATAGATTCTGGAGATTACTCCATTAGGAGCCCCAATAGAGAGATAATGAGCCTCGAGGTATCAAATCCACTAAGAACAAATTATTGTTTGTTTTAATTTTTTGATTTTCATTTTGATTCCTTTTACATATCTATTAAATATTTCTCCCCCTTTTTGTCATCGTATCAAAAAGGAGGTAAGCAGAACACATAAGCAAGTAGAGATCAATGTGCACAATATTGAAGAAAATTGTCTACTCATTGTATTGATGTATATGTAAGTACATTTGTGAATACAATAAGTAAAGCAGTAAATACATGTCAAAATACAAAAAGAGCTAAGGCTTCCTCGAGGAGGATGCGGCTCCCCTGGGCTGTCTGGACTGTTGTTCCACGAGTAGGGTGACCGCATTGGTGACGTGCTCTAACTGTCTGATAATGGCCGAGGTGGCCCTGCTGTGTGTTGTGTCGAGCTCGGTCACTGTCTCTTGGAGTGTGTCTAGCTTGGCGATGAGCACATTCGCCAAGCGCTCGGCCCCCTGACTAGTGGTGCCCATATCCTGTCGGATGTCATCTCGCATCTGTCGTGTGGTGCGTGTGACATCACTCATGCTAGAGAACTGGGCTTGTATCAGGCTCCTGACATTGAAGATCTCCTCCCTCAGATGAGCCGTCATCTCGGTCACGGCTGATAAGAAAGGGACCAATGCAGAAGAGGGGGCAGTGGAGGGAGCAGTCGCTGAACCTCATAGCTCCCTCAGCAGATCGTCCCGAAGGTCCCTGACGATCTCCTGTCGCAACTCCCGGAGCTGCTCAGGTGAAATCCGAACCTCCATCGGCTGAGTGGGTGGAGCTGAGGAGGAGGGTCCGGCAGAGGTGGATGGGGCTGAGGTGGAGGGAAAGGTAGGGATGTCTGAATCAGGGTCAGGACTGGGGGAGTGTCTGGTAGTATGTGTGGAGGTAGATGGTTTTCTCACCCAAGTTCCCTCTACCTTATGAAAACCCATCCGGTGCAGGGTCCCCTCACCCATGCGATCTGTCCATCGCAGACCGCGAGAGGGTTCCCCCTCAGGAATAGGGATCCCAGACTCCCTAAAGATCAAGGTGTACAGCATACCATGGGGAAGGGTGAGCCTAGGCCTGTCTAGTGGCTCGCATAGGTATCTGTACATGAGTTTGGGGAAGTTGATTGGGGTGTCCTGGAGGATGTAGAACATAAGGGCTAGGTCCCTCTCAGAAACAAAATCGAAGCGGCTAGTCTTCGGGAAGAGGGTCCTAGAGATGATACTCAAGAGGAGCCGCATCTCAACTGACAGTGAGCTGGCGGACACCTCATCTAATGGGGACTGGGGTGAACACCCTAAAATGGCCGTAAGGGCCTCAGTCCTGTCCTCTGGATGTGTAGGAGATACCCCAACTTGGGGAAGATGGAGGATCTGAGCAATGATATCCTCCGAAATGAACAATGGGACACCGGCTACCGTTCCCTCTATCCCACCATGGCCCCTATGCACGGTACCGTAGAACTCCCTAACTAGCCCTGGGTATGTGGGGAGATCTAGGGAACAGAAGAACTCTAAACTCTGGGCCCTTAACCTCTCTCCTATGGTGAAGCCCTCCCGGGAGAGATAGTCAAAGTTGACGTATCTCCCGGTGGAGACCGCCTTCCCAGCGCACGGACGCGAGGGAGCGGGCCTCGGCGGGGAACGAGCTGGAGGTTGTGGCCTCACGGGATCGTTCCAAGCCTTGGACCGTCGCTCGGTGCCGGTCGCGGGTTGGGGCCTCTTCCAGCTTGGGACAACGGCTTTACGAGGCATGGTCGACCTAGAATGGGGTAAAACGCTAATGGACGGATGAAGGTCGACGGAGAAAGTCCTAAGGACGGTCGGAGACGATCTAGGAGACGGCTCTAGGGTTTTTTGAATAGTGGCGGCGGTGAATAGAAGTGTTGATTAAACGCTTGGATTAGGGTTAAAAAACCCGGATCCCGACCTCGAGTTGACTCCACTGAGTCGCGAGTCGACTCGACCTCGAGTCGACTCCGAAGTATGCACGAGTCGACTCCCCTTATGCTTCCATTGTCCTCGAGTCGACTCTCGTCTATGTGCGAGTCGACTCCTCCTTATGAGCCGACTCTGAAACTTACTCGAGTCGACTCGAACTCCGGCACGCACCTAAAAATCATGCTATTTTCGTACCAAACCAGGGACACTCACTAAGTTATGATCTAATTTGATGATCATAGTTGAGAAACTCTATTTTTAACACAATTTAATCATCAAAATCAATGAACTAGTGGAAAATACCACTAGTATGGATCAATCACTCCTAATCCCCTCCTAAGCACACTAAATCTCTCTTCACTTAAGGGTTTTGTAAAAATATCAGCTAATTGATCATCAGTGCAAACAAATTGAAGTGTCACATCACCATTCAGTACATGATCTCTTATGAAGTGATGTCTTATCTCAATATATTTAGTTCTTGAATGCTGAATTGGATTTTTAGTTAGATTAATGGCACTTGTATTATCACAATTAATGGGAATTTTATTTTGTTTAATGCCATAGTCTTCAAGTTGTTGTTTAATCCACATGATTTGAGCACAACAACTCCCGGCTGCAACATATTCAGCTTCAGCAGTAGATAATGCAACCGAGTTTTGTTTCTTGCTAAACCAAGAGATTAAATTTTCTCCTAAGAGTTGACATGACCCGCTGGTGCTTTTTCTATCAAGTTTACAACCAGCAAAGTCTGAATCTGTGTATCCTATTAAGTTCAGGCTAGATTCTTTAGAATACCATAAACCTATATTCTTTGTTCCTATTAGGTATTTAAAGATTCTTTTGACTGCAATTAGATGAGATTCCTTAGGATTAGACTGATATCGAGCACATATGCATACACTAAACATGATATCAGGTCTACTTGCAGTGAGATACAATAAAGATCCTATCATACCTCTATATAACTTTTGATCTACAGATTTACCTGATTCATCTTGGTCTAATTTGCATGATGAGCTCATGGGTGTGCTGATTGGCTTGTTTCCCTCCATATCAAACTTCTTAAGCATCTCCTTGATGTATTTAGCTTGATTGATGAAGATCCCCTCTTTTGATTGTTTGATTTGAAGCCCGAGGAAATAGTTCAGCTCTCCCATCATGCTCATCTCAAACTCACTCTGCATTAAGTCAGCAAATTCTTCGCAGAGGCGATTGTTAGTAGCACCGAAAATAATATCATCAACATAAATCTGCACTAATAACATATCTTTGTTTTTCTTTTTCAAAAATAGTGTTGTATCTACATTTTCCCTAGAGAATTCATGATCTAGTAGAAATTTGCTAAGTCTTTCATACCATGCTCTAAGTGCTTGTTTCAAACCATAAAGTGCTTTGTTCAATTTATATACATAATTAGGGTATTGATGATTTTCAAAACCAGGAGGTTGTTCTACATATACCTCCTCATTAATATACCCATTTAAAAATGCACTTTTTACATCCATTTGAAATAATTTGAAGTCCTTAGAGCATGCAAATGCTAGTAAAAGTCTAATTGCCTCAAGTCTAGCTACAGGAGCAAAGGTTTCATCAAAATCTATACCTTCTTCTTGATTATACCCCTTTGCTACTAGTCTAGCCTTATTCCTTATTACAATTCCATTTTCATCAAGTTTATTTTTATAAATCCATTTGGTACCTATAATTGAATATTCAGAAGGTCGTTCAACTAGATTCCATACCTTGTTTCTAGTAAATTGGTTTAATTCTTCTTGCATTGCATTTATCCAATTTACATCTTTTTCAGCTTCTTCTATGTGTTTGGGCTCAAAATGTGAGACAAAAGCAAGATGATTATTTAAGTTCCTAAGAGATGCTCTAGTCCTAACAGGTTGAGATGGATCATCTAAAATCAATTCTTTAGGATGCCCGTGAGCATACCTCCAAGCCTTAGTTAGCCCATGATCCATCATATCCTCTTGGCTTGATGATGCATTTCCAATTAATTTTTGTTCATCATCTTGTAATGTCATCTCATCAATCTTTTCTTCAAGAATTTCCGTATCATCATCAAAATTAACTCTCTTGCTAGAAGAGATATCACTAGAATCATCAAAAACAACATGTATGGATTCTTCTATAACTAGGGTTCTTTTATTAAAGACTCTGTAGGCTTTACTAGCTGTAGAGTACCCCAAGAATATACCCTCATCAGATTTAGAGTCAAATTTTTCTAGATTATTTTTCCCATTATTATGAACAAAACACCTACATCCAAAGATATGAAAATAGTTCACTTTTGGTTTTCTATTTTTCCAAAGTTCATAAGGTGTTTTCTTTATAATGGGTCTTAATAAAACTCTATTTAATATATGACATGAGATATTGATGGCTTCTTCCCAAAAGTACTTAGGAAGATTACTTTCACATAACATGGTTCTAGCCATTTCTTCTAAAGTTCTATTTTTTCTTTCCACAACTCCATTTTGTTGTGGTGTCCTAGGTGCAAAAAAATTATGAGTTATCCCCTTTTTACTACAAAACTCATCAAATAAATGATTTTCAAATTCGGTTCCATGGTCACTTCTAATAGCTATGACTGAAGTATCTCTGGCATTTGTTACTTCTTTGTGAAATTTCTTGAAGACTGAAAATGCTTGATTCTTATGACCTAAGAACATGACCCAAGTGTATCTAGAATAATCATCTACAATAACTAGACCATATTTATTTCCACCTAGACTTGTGGTTCTAGTTGGTCCGAATAGGTCCATGTGTAGTAGTTCTAGAGGTCTAGAGGTAGAGACACAATTTATAGATTTAAAGGAGTTCCTTGATTATTTGCCAAATTGACATGCTTCACATATTTTATTCTTTTCAAACTTTAGTTTTGGCAAACCTATTATGGAATCTCTCTTAACTAGTTTTGATATTGTGTCCATGCTTGCATGACCTAACTTACGGTGCCATAACCAACTAGCATCATTATCCTTAGTATCATTAACAACTAAACAGGGGTTATGTTTGGTGTTGAGAGCACAAAAGTGCGACCTACATGTTACTAAAATTAGTGTTATTGTTAACCGATAATGATAAATTCACTGGATTAATATTATATTTGGGTTTAACATAGATTAGTATAAATTAGAGATAAAATGCACATTGAGTACAAATTTGACTTCAAATCGGGTCCGAGTCGGGTTCGGATCCGAGTCGAGTTCGGATTCGAATCGGGTCCAATTTCTTTGTGCTTTTGGGAAAGAATTTTGGGCAAATCTAATTTGGCCATATCATAACTATAAGGTGCTGGGTGACCCATGACTCGAAAGAATTGCACTTGACCTCCAAGATGACCCGTCTACAAGCCAAATTTCATATCACACTATTTTTTCTATATGACTAATTGAATGGAACTTGGTGTCTCCCAGCTCCTTCCAACGCAGCTATCCTCCTTCCCGATTCGCTTCCGTGATCTAGGCCGCCCGCGTCCACATCTTCAACGCCATCCTCCTCCGCGATTCCTCCCAGCTCCAGCCAGGATGCAAGCCGAGATCGCGTGCCAGCAGCCCACCTTCCGCTCCATCCTGCGCGTCTCCTTCCTCCCGACGATCACGCTCTCAGCTCTTCCCGGATCGTAGCCGCATCCCGACCATCCATGATTCCGCATCCTTCCCAGCAACCAAAGAAGGAAGTCCTTATCCGTGCCTTCCTTCCGTGCACCTCCGGCTTCAGCCCCCCTTCCAGCAAGACAGATCCCAAACCGGAATCCAAGCCGCAGATCCCTCTTCCGGATTCAAGCCATTCGCATCCCCCTCTTGGCCCAAAGAAGGAAGCTCACAGCCTCCCAAATCAGCGACTCCCCTCACGCGTCCATGATCTTCTCCTCCGCAATCGTAGCATCTCAGCTCTTCCGGCTTCAGCCCTTCCTTCGCATCGGAATCCCAGCCGTGATCCACTCCGTGACAGCTCGCCCGTGATCCCAGCGCCCGGATCTCGTCCGTGATCAACTCCTCCCCGCGTCCCCACCTTCCGATTCCAGGCCGTCCGCAGCTATAAGAGGAGAAGGAGGAAGAGGAAGGGGGGTGTGCTCGGTTGGGGTGGGAACCAAAGAAGGAGTCGGCTGGGTGTTGAGAAGAAGAAACAGAGCAAGGCTCTGTTCTTGGGAAGAAGAAAGGAATAAAGAAAGTATTTTATTTTGGGAGCTCCACCGTGGGAGAGAGAGGGAGAAGAAAAGTGACTTGTTCTACTTTCTTTTTCTTTATTTTATTTACAAAAGAGAAGGAGTATTAGGTCTAATCTCCATTGTTATTTGTAATCGATGTTATTTTTATCAAATCTATCATTTCTTTTTCATGCAATTCTTGTTCTAGGTTTAGTTTAATTTCTGTTTTCTTCATGCAATGGTTTAATTTTTCTTTTTATGCAATACATTAAATTTTCCTTTATGCAGTTTCTTCTTGTTTTCATCCATTTTTATTTATGCCAAAGCTTTTCTTTGATTAGTTAAAAATATAAATGCTCTTTAAATCTAAGTACATGTCTTTTTATTATTTTTAAATAAAAAAATAATTCTCCAGTAGACTAGAGAATTCATCATCATCCCCGATATAATATTTTTCTTCTATTATTCAAAAATCGATTTTGAATTCGAGTGAACGTTCTAATTTTTATGCAACTCCAATCACCTTCCTGTGGATCGACCTCTTACAACCACTATTCTTCGAGTAGAACAGGTAAGAGTAAATTTAAATTTAACTTTTGTTCGTCGGTTCTAACAACGATCTGTTTAGCATATTTTTAGTTAGACAGGAATCAGATGAACAAAATTTTGGCGCCATTGCCGGAGAGGCAAATCGAGAAACAAGAACGATCACGAAGATCAAATCGGATTTTGGATGCCCCGAGTGAACGCACTTCGGTAGTAAGTTTTTATTTTTATTAATTTTTCTTATTTTGATTATTTTCAGTTAGTAATTTTGTAGTTATTAAATTCTGAAATTTGAAATTCGAAATTAAAGTTTTCTAAAAAAAGTAAAAAAAAATTTGAAAAAAAAATTTAAAACAAAAAATTCAAAAATTCAAAAATTTAAATTCAAAATTTGAATTCTATGATTCGAAATTTAAAATTCAAAAAAAAAGGTTAAAAAAATTAATTAAATTAAAAAATTCATAAAAATATTATTTTTGCTAGTAATTGATAAGGTGCAATCTCCCGAGGTTATCATACCTTTATTGGGGCTCCTCACGGAGTAATCTCCAGAGCTTATTCAACGGGCATTCGGAGATTGACTGACGCATAAGGATTAGTTTTACTTTACATTCAAGTTATTCCTATATTAAAAATTAAAAAAAACAACATAAAATTAAAAAAAAGAAAAATAAAAAAAATTGCTTGCTCATTTAATCAGTACAACCTAATGACATTGCATAAACTTTAAAAAAATATTGATTATTTGCTGCATTTAGTATTAAGCATTTGCATAAAGTAATTAAGGGCAAAACCCATTAAAAAGATAAGATCGGGAAGTCATTACCTGTCCTTAGCCCAAAAATCACCACCTTGCATATTTATCCTAAGCCAAATTAAATTAAAATCAAATTAGACGTTGGCCTTAGGGTTTTCGAGCTCAATTAAGCTCTTGGAAAGAAGCGGCTGAAAGCCACTCCAGTGAGGATTTAGTAATTGGTGATGTCTTGGAAAGTTTTACAACAGTGAGAACTGTTACGGGTATTGTGGTATCGGTGTATCCCTCTGGCACCACCGCACACCCCGGGACTTTTCTGGTCACTGGTTACTGGATCACTTAACTGGTAAGCTCAAGCTTAATCTGAAAGGGAGATTAGGAGCTGTCTAATCTAGAGAGAATTTCAGGAATTTTTTTAACCTGAAAAGTCTCTGTGCAACTAGATTTAAGAAGCTACTAAACCTCACTTAGTTCTAAGACTAATAGGGTCAAATTGTTGTGTGGTGTTGATTGTGGTCATCTGTGTCTAGCCCTTCTCTTCTCTTAGGATTTCGTTAATTTTAGGAGTCGAGTCTAATTAAGTTGTGATAATGTATGCATGGTAGAAGGTCATTAAGGGATAAGTTAACTCCATTTGATCCTGAGATTGATAGAAATTTTCATCACAACTTGCGAACTATAAACCAACCGTCGATCTCTACAATGGGTGAACATATTAGAACCCTGAATGAATTGTTTGCACCCGCATCCGCTAGTCCCCCTACTTGCATAGTATTACCAATTAATAACGCAGCCCAATTCGAAATTCGGGCTGCAACAATAAACATGTTACCCAAGTTTCATGGGTTCGAGAGTGAACAACCCTACATTCATCTAAACAAAATTTTGACAATCTGTCAAACGTTTAGAAATCAAAACTTAGATGAAGAAGGTATTAAATTAAGATTGTTTCCCATGACTTTAGAGGATCGTGCCGCTGCATGGCTATATTCCCTTGCTTCAAATTCCATCACATCATGGGAACAACTATCTAAGAAGTTCAGGGCTAAGTTCTATCCTATGGTAAAGACTGAAAAAATTAAGGATGCCATAAGAACTTTTAGAGAAAAATCTGAGGAGGAATTTTCCCAGATCAGCCTTATCAAGCCCATGGTGTGGGCATTTGACCAACAAGTCCATAGAAACATGATTGAGTCCATGCACAAGGGTAGGTTCATGAACCAAACCCCGGATCAAGCCTATAAATTTCTTGTTGACTTAGCTGAAAATGCCCAAAATTGGAGTAGCTATGGTGAGGAAGTAATTAGAGATGAGTTTGGGTCTAGAAAACCAGGTAATTATGAAATGAAAGCAGACCCAGAACTCAAAAATGTCATGTCCAATCTGGTGGCTGGAATGAACAACTTGAGTAAAAAGTTTGATGCTTTCACTATTTGCACTAGTTCGAGTTCATACAAAGAGTCAAATCCCGTCATGAAAGTGGATCACGAGTCATATAGTTTGTGTGTTTTGTGTAACAGTCCTGAGCATCTAGTGGAGTGCTGCCCTAGTCTGCCTAACATAAAGGCCGAGCAAGCAAATGCTCTAAATTCATATAGTGCCTTTAAGAAGCCCACTCCCAACTCGTTCAGCCCAGTTTACCACCCTGATAATAGGTTCCACCCAAATTTCTCATACAAGCAAAATGAACCTATTCAGCATCAAGGTGGTCCACCAGATTTTCAGAACAACTTCCCCAGGATAGGTCCACCACAAATGAACCAACCTTTGGTTCCATCTGTACCGCCTTATAATGCCCCTATTCCACAGCAACCTTCACAATTAGAAACCATGATGGCTAATATGATGAAACAACAACAAGATTTTATCAAGCAACAACAACAGACCAATACAGCCCAAGCCCAGACTAACCAATTCCATGCGCAAGGAATTGCAAAACTTGAGGTTAGTCTGAGCCAAATAGCTAACTCTCTAGGGGATAGGAAGAAAGGTGAACTACCTAGTCAACCAGTGCCTAACCCTAGTAGACAACAAAATCAAGGTCAGATAGGTCAGTATCAAATCAATTCTAATGGAAATCCGACCTATGAAGTTCAGGCAATTACCACTTTAAGGTCTGGCAAGCAAGTGGACAATAAAGTCCAACTTCCTGAAAATGAAAAAGAAAATAAAACTGAATCCGATAAGAACCCTATTCAGAAGAGGGGTCAAGAACAGGACAAACCGGAAAAAAGGGAAGAACCCATAGAAACATACAAACCCAAGGTTCCCTTTCCCAGTAGACTTCAGGACTCCAAGAAACAATCTAACTTTGATGAAATCATGGAAGTCTTTAAAACTGTTCAAATAAATATACCTTTTCTCGATGCCATAAGACAAATTCCCTCCTATACAAAATTCTTGAAAGACCTCACCACGGTCAAAAGAAAAACAAGTATTCCTAGGCAAGCTGTTATGGCTGCACAAGCCTCATCTCTCATTCAACAACAGATTGCCCCGAAATTCAAAGATCCTGGTTGCCCAACTATTGAAATAAAAATAGGAGAGACGATCATCCAAAGAGCTCTATTAGATTTAGGAGCCAGTGTAAACCTACTTCCCTACTATGTGTACCAAAAATTAGGTTTGGGGGAATTAAAGCCTACAAATATTACCCTTTCCTTAGCAGATAGGACAGTGAAGTACCCCAAGGGGATTGTAGAGGATGTAATAGTAAAAGTAAATAAGTTTTACTATCCTGTGGACTTCGTTATCCTTGAGACTGAACCTGCAATACATCCAGACAGTCACACACCTATAATTTTAGGTAGACTTTCTTAGCCACAGCAAATGCTGTGATCAACTGTCGAAATGGGATGCTGAAGTTATTTTTTGGTAACATGAAAGTCGAGCTTAATGTCTTCAACATAAGTAAACAACCACCAGACGACAAAGAAACACTACAGTAAAAGTGTGAAAAGCCGACGCTAAGGGAAAGCGTCGGCATTTCCTGCTCCCGCGCCAACCTTTCCCGACGCTCTTAGTGAGCGTGGGAAATTTGAAGCATTGGACGACGCTTAAACGCGTCGTCGTAGACTTGAGGCTAAAACGACGCTTATAAGCGTCGCCAAGGCCCCCTTAAAACGCAGCGCCCGACCCCAAGCCCGCATTCTTGCCCTAGCTACTCCCGATACCCCTTATTTTTCTCTCCGGCGCTGCCCTTGCCTTCGTCTCCGGCGCTGCCCCCATCTCCCTCCTCTCCGGCGGCTGAAAGCCACGAATCGGACTTCCTTGACGCCAACGGCCACGTTCCAGAAGGCCTACCTCCTCTCCGGCGTCGACCGACCGACCCCATCGCGCGCTCCGCCCGAGGTAGTTTCTCCTACTCCATTCTCTCCCTCCGTCTCGCTTGTTCTCCTCCTTCTCCTCCTTCCTCAACACGCTCCTTCTCCTCTTCTTTTGTATAAGCCTTGATCGAGCTTCGTCCTCGAGAATCACACCAACTATGGCAAAAATATGTTTTAAGGGGATCGGAGCAGCTCAAACTAGGTTAGTGCCTCCTTTGTAATGGAGATGAGCAACATTTGATATTAGAGACATCAATATGTGCTGTAAACGATAAGCCACCTACTAAATTTTTTCTCTGCGGAGAAGATGGATTAGGATCGACAAGATCGTGCTTACTGTCTAGACTCTTTTCAGCACTTCTGGGTTACTAATAGATTTTTGCAGTAATTTTTGCATACTCAAATTTCTGGGCTACATAATTTGGTGCATTTTGAAGAAGTAATTCTCATATTTAGTTAATCTTGTGGAATTATGCCTGACTTAAAATATGTTATTAAAATGCACTTTCAGAAATTTAGAGCCTCCATTAATTCAAATTTCTTAAAAAAAAATGTGTATATGATACAGTGTATACATATAAATATATATACATACTTACATTGTTCATACATAGATACTTATATGTGTGTATATATTCATGCATATGATGTATATTCATTGATATGCATGTATTAATAGTTTATGTAAATGCATATGCACATGCATAGATTCATGCATATGTTCAGTGAGATGTATAATATTTGTAACATATGTGCGCATGTACATGTATACATGGACTTATTTAAGTGTTCATATTATTTGCACAGACTATTTTAGGTATGAATGTTTGCATTTATGTATTGTTTTGGTCAAGAGCGAACTATGTAGGACAAAAATGATTGCTAGCTTATTAATTGGCAATTTCAGCATGAGCTTTTGTCCCTTGTTATGACTTGCATTAATGTGAAGATATCATTTAAGTCTATTTTGTATCATGGATGAAACATATTGACAGCTTTGAGTTGCTCTATGTACCTTAAAGTTTGTTTGGCGTCACTCCTGTATAATGCTTTTTCTTCTACTGTTGCTGGCTCCAAGAACCTTCTTAGTCTATGATATAGTCAATTTAGACAGTAATATCTTATTGTTACATGGATATGTTTGGCAGACCCTGCCAATCTAGATTGCACAGAAGGGTATACACCTATAAGATAATCATAATAATTAAGATGATTTAATATTTATAAATGCATGTAATATGTCCGTATAATGTTACAGGTTTATGTGTGGTTTATCACTTTGATCACCAGAATATGACAACAGAACAGTTCTATCGTTAACTCAAGCAATATACAAAAGGGAAACTAGTTAAATTCTGAAATATGTGCATTTCCAATTTGATGCAATGTACAGACTATTGCATGACTTTATGTGTTCCTGTTTTGTCTAGTTTGGTCACCCATCAAGCAATGGGAAAAGTAAGAATAGTAAAAGAATTTCTTGTTCAATCTTTATTAGAATGTTGATTTAATTGTTCATATGACAACTAACAAAATTCTTTTTGTTACGAACAATAGAAGGTTTAGGTGAAGACTTGTTGCCTATATGAGATAATTGGAGATAGTTTTTTATACAAGGAATTTGTTGTAAGTGATAATGATGGCCTTTATGTTGATTCAGCATGTGCTTGCAAAAAAGAGACATTGATGTTCATCCTGAGGTTTATTACTTTGTGGATACCTTTGCTCAAAATGGCTTCCAGTAATGGACTGCTATTTTTGTGATCTCTCTGCAATAGGGTTTTCTCACAAATCAGCAAAGTTTGCCCATTTGTTTGGAAAACAAAATGTTCACTTGTCCATTTTGATGACTATGTGAGTAGGTTTTGTGGCAAGTTGGTTGTTGAAGAATATAGGTTCTTCCAGAAGATATGGAGCAATATTTTAAAGGACCAATGCAAGCTTTTGATTCTGCTATTGTTTATAGTGTGCAGTGACCTTAATGTGTTTCTTATGATTGATGCATGGCGTATTTAAAAGAAATCTGTATACTTTAGAATAGAAGCTCCTACTGACTTGGGTTGTAATGCTAGTTGTTCAGTTTTCTGCTGTCTATCATATTAATTTCCCCGACAGTGTTTGCTTTTATAATCTAGTGATTCCAACATATTTATGCATTCGCTTGTCAGTATATTGCTTTTGCCGTGGATGATTGAAGTTGTTAGCTATAGAATTATTCTACTACTGGTTCTTTTCTGCTGGCATAATCTGGCTAGAACCTTCCTTACTGCAGATCTTCCAGACAGTAGCCCAGAAATTTCAAACTGTGGTGCAGTGCGTTAGTGTAGCTGTTCATTATTATTTGGTTAGTGGAATTTGATCCTCCAGATTATCCTTGGTAATAAAGTAACAAGAATATTTAATTATTTGCCATTATCATAGATTTTATGATTTACTCATGAATTGCCCATGACTGATTCAAAAACTTTGATGCCTTACAAATTAATGATGCTATATGTTGTTACTGGTGGTCTTGTTTTTGCTACTATTTATGGTTAGTTCTCACCAATTCTATTTTTCTTGTGAAGAAATATAATAGATAGTTCAATAATCAAAGTTTCTTTATTTTTGTTGTTTTTCTAATCTTTGATCACCAGAAATCTTTCCAAACATGAATTGTCCTCATTAGCTGAACTGTGCCCAAGAGCAGTAGAGTATAGAGATCAAATTGGTTTGGTATTAGAGTATCCATGTCATTCAATTGGAGCACATGTTAAACAACTGATGATCAAAAAGATTGACACAATAGAAGCTTATACATGTTAAACAACTGATAGTTCAAGCAAGCTATATATTGCAGGGCTTTAGTTTCTATCATTTCTCTGTTCTAATTGCAATTTGAGGAGTCCTAATTAGAGTAGGATAAGTGCAAAGTTTAGACCAAAAAAGGAATCTTATATTCTAGTTGTTTAGTAGATGCAGGGAGACATTCTTGTTGTATCAATATCATCGAATATACTTTATATTATATTTAATGTAGCTTTCTTCTTGAGAACATGATTTTGAATTAAATATTCTGGCAAAACTTTTCCTGCCTGTCTAGCTACTATCTCTGCTTTAACTATCATAGCTGGTATCCCAGTAGTTTAGGATACCAGCTATGAGTTTTTTTTAAGAGCTACGACATTGGCATCTCAAATAGAGCATCATGAAATACGAAAATACATGCTCTTCTGAGAAGCATTATCTTCATTCCAGACAACATATTCGGACATTTAAACATATCAACAACTTGCAAGGATAAGAAATCAAACAGTAGGTGAGTTGATGTTTCTCGAACTGGTTGTTGTTGACATTCTTAAATAAATTTCATGTGTTCATGCTTGTGTTGGTACATCCACAGGGATTGTAGGTGAAGAGCCCTCTCTTTCACCCCTTTCACCGACACTGTTATCTGCAAACTTTAAGCTTGCTGAGTGGTAACCTTTCTCTTTCTCATTCTCATTCCATTCAGCTGCATAATATACTTCTTCTGTTGCATTTGGTTTCGTGCCTTAATTACATGTGGACCTTTAATTACAAGTGGACCCCATTGTGGGAAATAAATCCGCACGATGGGTAGGGTGCAGCACATGAACATTAATTACATTAATTACTTTGCATTTTACTTAATTTTGTTTATCTTTTTTTTAAAAACTGCAGTTCAATCGGTATTCTAATAGAATGGACAAAAGTTGGATAAATAAGTTAAGATCTAGTGCTGAATATTTGGATGGAGTTCAGAATTTCATTAAGTTTGCTTTTGAGAAATCTAATATGAACGGGAAGATTTTATGTCCATGTCAAAAATGTGTAAACGGTTCTGCTCTTGATCCAAAAATTGTTGAAGAACATTTAGTATGGAATGGTTTTCTAAAGGGTTATACTGAATGGGTACTCCATAGAGAGTTCATACCTTCATGTAACCAACCCTCCGATCTAGAAGACACCTTCAATTTTGAATGTAGTGATACGGAACAAAATTCTGTAGAAGAAGATGATATAAGGGGCCTACTTAGAGATGCTCTTGGACATAATATCAGAACTGTAGGAGAAGATGAGCGTGCAGTTATTGATCAGTCCATGCATGTTGAGGAATCTATACATGCTGATGACACAGCTCATTTTATCATTATTTTTATATTTATAATTATGTCACTAAAGACCCATAGCTTTTTATGTTGGATGTTCTTCCAGTCATCTCAGCAAGAGGCTATTAAACAGAAAGAAGAGTTAATGAAGGAAGTAGGTTGCCTTAGAAGTGAATTGCATCAAGTAAGAGATGAACGCGATCATACATTAGCCCAGGTGCAAAATTTAAGTGTTGAAATTGCAAATTATGAAGAAATGACTGGAAAGTCCTCAAAGGCTTTGGATAGCTTAACAACAAAATCTACTGCCCTTGATGTTTGTTGTATCTTCTCGTTTATTTTGAAAGTTGTGTATTTGCTATTATGACTATTTATTTTTTAAATTATATATTTGCAGGAAACGTGCTCTTCCCAAAGAGAGCAGATACAGGTATTGCAGCATCAGCTTGCTGCAGCAAATGAAAAGTTGAAGGTTAGTGACAGCTGAGTTTCGAGAATTGTAATATCTGAGTTTGTAGCAATATTTGATATTCTTGTTCCATGCCTTAGGGAAAGGAACTTGTTTTGGCAGCAGTAAAGCAAGAAACATCTTTTCAATGTTATTTAGCTATTTCAGTCAGTTTTAACAACTCTGTTTATTTTTCTAGATGGCTGATTTGACTGCCATCGAGACAATCACAGAATATGAAGGACAGAAGAAGACTGTAAAAGATTTGCAAGATCGTCTTGCAGATGCAGAGCCTCAAATCTTGGAAGCAGAGAAATTGCGCAAAAAGCTGCACAACACCATACTGGTACTTATGTTACTTATTGTGGCTGATTATTTTTGCCAATAATTTTGGTGCTAAATCTTCTTCGTTCTGTAGGAACTGAAAGGAAATATCCGAGTGTTTTGTAGAGTACGCCCTGTTTTACCTGGCAGTGATTGTGGTGGCACAGAGGGGTCAGTTGTTTCTTATCCTACATCACTTGAATCTCTTGGTACGCCCTGTTTTGTAGAGTACGCCCTGTTTCTTATCCTACATCCTACAGAGGGGTCAGTTGTTTTTTGGTATTAGTCTGGACTTTCATATTCTCTAATGTTCTTGCGGTGACTTAACCTAGGTTTTCCACTCTGATCATTTTGTTGCCTGGCCAGTTCTACCGATTCTCTTATCCTTTTGACCCCTAATGGTGGCTCTGATGCCATTCTTGTATTACATCTCTAATATGCAGCATCTACTTCATGCCATTTTATTATTTGTTTAACAAGTGCCACCTTTATTTGATTTTTTCTGGTGATGGCATGCTGAATTTAAGAAAATGAATTGTCTGTTGTTGCAGGTATGCATATTTGCTTATGGGCAAACAGGTTCTGGTAAAACTTATACAACGATGGGCACGCCAGAACCGCCTGAGCAGAAAGGGCTTATACCCCGATCTCTGGAGCAAATATTCAGAGGATGGAAATATTCAGCCAATCTCTACAAAGTCAGGGATGGAAATACAAAATGCAGGTCGAGTTTTTTGGGACATTCTTGAGACCCAACCCTTTTGCCTTTCAACTCTGGCATGGGTGTCAGAGGACTGTTGAAAAAAGACTTTCAACAAATATTATAAAGATGACATTGGTATGAGAGTTGACCAAATCAAGGCTACGGTTTCGTTTAATAAGCTGAATGTATCTTGCATCATTTTTTTGAAATGCTTATACCTTCTGCTTGTTATTTTAACCAAGCCAGTTATGACTTCTGCTCCGTAGAGCTAAGAGTGAATTTTTATGTTGAGCAAATTTGTGAATTTAATGAATAGAATCTTGCATGTGAAATAACTGCCATTCCAAGAGAACATCATTAAGTTGTAGGAACTTTTTATGGAAGTTATACTCCAGCCCCTTCCATTGTTAGCCATGTGAACACTTTTTTTTTGTTGAGTTTGTTTTACATTGAAACTACAATATGACAATTGAAACATATGTATTACTCTGCATGTATTACTCTGCCATTCCAAGAACATCATTAAGTTGTAGGAACTTTTTATGGAAGTTATACTCCAGCCCCTTCCATTGTTAGCCATGTGAATGATTTTTTTTTTTGTTGAGTTTGTTTTACGTTGAAACTACAATATGACAATTGAAACATATGTATTATACATAAAATTTCATTTGGACTGAAATTGAATGGTTGCCAGGAAAGTGCTTGACTCAGAAGCTTCTGAAAAAGAAGCCAAAGAAGGGCTCAAAGAATTTTGTATACAGGTTTAACATTTGTTTCTACGAATTTGTTAAAAAAAAAAATGCTATTGCCGACGCTTAAAAGCGTCGGCAATAACTCTCCCGGCACAGGTATACCAAAGCACAAAAGCATCGGTAATACAAGAACTACCGACGCTTAAAAGCGTCGGTAATAGACCGACGCATAAAAGCGTCGGAAAAATTGCCTTTGCCGACGCGTTTAAAAGCGTCGAGTTATCTGCCGACGCTGACGAAACGCGTCGGAACGAAAATCCTCCACGCCCACCTGCCCGACGATTTCGTCACGCTTTTGGACGCGTGGGGAGGAAAATTTCCGACGCGTATAAGCGTCGGTAAAAGCTCTGCAAAGCGCCGGAAAAAATTACTTCTTTTGTAGTGAAATCAATGAAGTTGACATGATTGAAAGTCTGGTTCAGGAGACTTTCTTACAAACTTATAATAAGGACCCTTTAGAAGCTTACCTTGCCCATTCCGAGGAAGGGGTCAAGCATGCGCCTCTTAGTTCTGTTCCCCTTATGAGCATAGATCGTCATCAGCCGACTGTTCTTCATCGGACTCTTCCAAAACCATTCTTAGATAATGGTTGAAAAAAAAGGAAGATTTACATTTTGTCTGGCTGAAGACATAAAACTTAGCGCTCTTGGGAGGCAACCCAACATATAAATATCTTCTATAAAAAAAAAAAATTACTAACATGCAGGTTTGGGGGATTTTGCCCCAACTTTCAATTAACCCACCCATATCAGGTACTTCTCCTCTGTCCTCTTGCTGCTTTAAATTTTCTTTAACATTGAGGACAATGTTAGATTTAGGTTTGGGGGTATTTTTACGCATTTGAAATTTTATAAAAAAAAAGTTTTTAGTTAAAATTTTTGAAAAAAAAAAAAATATATATATATATATATATATATATACAACATACAAGGTATATAAAATCTAAGAGCCCAATGACTAGTTGGAAGTAGTGCAAAGTGAGTTCTTTTTATTAAGTTCCTTTTAGTGAGTTGTAAGCTAATTAGTGCTTTGAATTTCACAACACATCTGGCCTGCATTTTCTAAGGTATAGGTTCGACATTGTGTTGAGAATATGGTAGCAAACTCGAATCCTGATGAACCATCTTTTTCTGATCCAAAAAAAAAAAAAATTGTTGGATTCAGTTAGGTACATCGAAAAGGGCTACCTATTGTCAAAGGTCAGCGGGCTTATGATGAGGAACCCAAGCATAGGTCCGTAGGGGAGTCTTGATGCCCGACACCTCATGCCAACTGGTGTGAGAATTGTCGACTAATTGCTCGCTACATGGAGGAATCATCACAGGACTAAAAGTGCACAATATATACATTATCATTTCTCTTTAATGCAAAAAAAAACAAACAAAAAAAAAACAAAACAAAACAAAAAACAAAAACAAAAAAAAATGAAAAAAAAAATTGTATATTGACTTTAAGAAAGACAATAGTGTGAAAGCCGTCGTTGTAAAAATTCGAGTAAACTGGAATATTACAGATAAAGCCCATGAGGTATTAAAGTAAACATCCACAGCTCTCGAAATCCTGCAGAAAAGATGATTTTGAATCAGCAAATAGGTCTTGTCCGACCAATTCTTGGAAACTACTAATATTAGCGATATTTTGGAGATCCAAAACCTTAGCTTGTGCATGGTCCAAACTTCACTGAGCACTCAAGTATAAATAAGTCTTACAACTTCCTAACGGAAAACTTAATGACTTCAACTCAAATTGCATACTAACCTAGAAATTGGGCTACTTAGTAATTAAAACCTTGTGTGCTTTTGAAATTCTTATCAGTTATGTACTTAAAATAAGACTTTCATTTCACAAACCAAATTTTATTTTGGGATTGAAGTTTGTGGGTAACTTAACTGCAAACCCTCACGAGACAACACTCGTCCACTAGGGTAACCTAAGGGTTTAAAGGCTTGTTGCACGTGCTAAGTGCAATCGTAATGCTCTACGAAAGTGAGTATTTATCTTAGTATATTTATATAATAAATAACACTTTTGCACTCTCATTTTATCATTGTCGCACTGAATTGCTAGAGACTAGCAATAAGCTAGTTGGGGGGTGTGATGAGAGCACAAAAGTGCGACCTACATGTTACTAAAATTAGTGTTATTGTTAACCGATAATGATAAATTCACTGGATTAATATTATATTTGGGTTTAACATAGATTAGTATAAATTAGAGATAAAATGCACATTGAGTACAAATTTGACTTCAAATCGGGTCCGAGTCGGGTTCGGATCCGAGTCGAGTTCGGATTCGAATCGGGTCCAATTTCTTTGTGCTTTAGGGAAAGAATTTTGGGCAAATCTAATTTGGCCATATCATAACTATAAGGTGCTGGGTGACCCATGACTCGAAAGAATTGCACTTGACCTCCAAGATGACCCGTCTACAAGCCAAATTTCATATCACACTATTTTTTCTATATGACTAATTGAATGGAACTTGGTGTCTCCCAGCTCCTTCCAACGCAGCTATCCTCCTTCCCGATTCGCTTCCGTGATCCAGGCCGCCCGCGTCCACATCTTCAACGCCATCCTCCTCCGCGATTCCTCCCAGCTCCAGCCAGGATGCAAGCCGAGATCGCGTGCCAGCAGCCCACCTTCTGCTCCATCCCGCGCGTCTCCTTCCTCCCGACGATCACGCTCTCAGCTCTTCCCGGATCGTAGCCGCATCCCGACCATCCGTGATTCCGCATCCTTCCCAGCAACCAAAGAAGGAAGTCCTCATCCGTGCCTTCCTTTCGTGCACCTCCGGCTTCAGCCCCCCTTCCAGCAAGACAGATCCCAAACCGAAATCCAAGCCGCAGATCCCTCTTCCGGATTCAAGCCGTTCGCATCCCCCTCTTGGCCCAAAGAAGGAAGCTCACAGCCTCCCAAATCAACGACTCCCCTCACGCGTCCGTGATCTTCTCCTCCGCAATCGTAGCATCTCAGCTCTTCCGGCTTTAGCCCTTCCTCCGCATCGGAATCCCAGCCGTGATCCACTCCGTGACAGCTCGCCCGTGATCCCAGCGCCCGGATCTCGTCCGTGATCAACTCCTCCCCGCGTCCCCACCTTCCGATTCCAGGCCATCCGCAGCTATAAGAGGAGAAGGAGGAAGAGGAAGGGGGGTGTGCTCGGTTGGGGTGGGAACCAAAGAAGGAGTCGGCTGGGTGTTGAGAAGAAGAAACAGAGCAAGGCTCTGTTCTTGGGAAGAAGAAAGGAATAAAGAAAGTATTTTATTTTGGGAGCTCCACCGTGGGAGAGAGAGGGAGAAGAAAAGTGACTTGTTCTACTTTCTTTTTCTTTATTTTATTTACAAAAGAGAAGGAGTATTAGGTCTAATCTCCATTGTTATTTGTAATCGATGTTATTTTTATCAAATCTATCATTTCTTTTTCATGCAATCCTTGTTCTAGGTTTAGTTTAATTTCTGTTTTCTTCATGCAATGGTTTAATTTTTCTTTTTATGCAATACATTAAATTTTCCTTTATGCAGTTTCTTCTTGTTTTCATCCATTTTTATTTATTCCAAAGCTTTTCTTTGATTAGTTAAAAATATAAATGCTCTTTAAATCTAAGTACATGTCTTTTTATTATTTTTAAATAAAAAAATAATTCTCCAGTAGACTAGAGAATTCATCATCATCCCCGATATAATGTTTTTCTTCTATTATTCAAAAATCGATTTTGAATCCGAGTGAACGTTCTAATTTTTATGCAACTCCAATCACCTCCCTGTGGATCGACCTCTTACAACCACTATTCTTCGAGTAGAACAGGTAAGAGTAAATTTAAATTTAACTTTTGTTCGTCGGTTCTAACAACGATCTGTTTAGCATATTTTTAATTATACAGAAATCGGACGAACATTTGGCAAGATCCTCAAGGTCTACAACATACACATTCCCACGTCTTATTCCTTTAAAAACTAAACTATTGTCATTTGAGTTGGTTATGATGCATAGTGATGGTTTGAACAAAACATCAAAACCTCTATCACACAATTGACTAATGCTAAGTAAATTATGCTTAAGACCATCAACATATCGAACATTATCAATAAAGGTTGAAGGGGTAATTTGTACTTTACCTATACCAATGATGTGACCTTGGTTATTGTCTCCAAAAGTCACAGCACCTCCCTTCTTAGCTTCAAGGGTGAAGAATTGATCCTTGTCCCCCGTCATATGTCTTGAGCAGCCACTATCCAAGTACCAACAATTTTTGTCGACCTTGGCTGCAAGACACTCCTACACAAGCAAATCATATAATCTTAGGTACCCAAGTTTTCTTGGGTCCTTCATGGTTAGTAATGTTGGTTCCTTTTGGAACCCAAATCCTTTTAATTTTTCTTTTAGTTTTTTCTTTTCTATAATCGCACACATTTGCTTTATGTCCTAATGTTCCACAGCAAAAACATGTTATTTTCTTAGTTTTGCTTTCTCCTGCTTTAACAAAGAAGTTACTAAGAAGTTTTTGCTTATTTTTAGGTTTATATCCTAAACCAGCTCTATTGAATACAGCTTGTTGACTATTAAGTATCATATTCAATTTTTCAGAACTATATGTAAATTTTTCAACCAAAGGTTTGTATTTTTCAAGTTCTTTAGTTAATGTTTGTTTTTCCGTTTTTAGAATGTTCAAGTCTTTTGTGAGATTATCGTTTAAGATTTGTTTATTGTTTTTAAGTTCTGAAATTTTCTTAGTTAGTTTTTCATTATCTTTACTCAAGGTATTAGTTTTTTGAATTAAGAGTTGGTTGCTTGTCTTAAGTTCTAAATTTTCTTTGGTGATAAAGTCCTTATCCTTAACTAATTTATCGTATTTATGTAGGTAAGATTGATTAGCTAGCTTTAGCTCTTTATTCTTAAGATTTATAGCCTTATATTCAATCATTAATTCATTAAATACATCATACAGTTCATCAAAGGTAAAATCTAAATGCGTTTCGGATGTTACCTCATTTTCATTGGCCATGAAGCAGAAATTGGCCTTTTCTTCTTGTTCCTCATCCGATGATGATGATGCGTCGGAGTCCGATAGGGTGGAGACAAGGGCTTTCTTCTTCTTGTACTTGCTCCCCTTCTTCAGTAAAGGACACTCAGCTCTGATATGCCCTGGCTTCTTGCACTCATAACATCTAATCCCCTCATTTTCCCTTTCCTTACCTTTATCCTTGCGATAGGAATTTGAGGGGCCTCTCATTTGATGAAAGGACTTCTTTTGGTTGATGAATTTTCTGAACTTGCGCACGAAAAGAGCCTTATCATCATCTCCCTCATGATCTTCTTCTTCACTGCTGCTACTGTAAGACAAGTCTTTGTTAGAAGATGTTGATTTGAGAGCTATTACCTTTTTCTTGTGGGAGGACTCTTCTTCGCTGTGTTGCTTCATTGTTAGCTCGTGCGTCATTAGGGATCCAAGAAGCTCTTCAAGTGGAAGCTTGTTCAAGTCCTTGGCTTCTTGGATTACCGTCACCTTGGCTTCCCATGACCTTGGTAGACAGCGAAGAATCTTCCTGACAAGCTCACTGTTAGTATAATTTTTGCCAAGGCTTTTTAGGCCATTGACAATATCAGTAAATCTAGTGAACATGCAAGTGATTGTTTCATTAGAATCCATCTTAAATAACTCATACTTATGAACTAATATATTTATTTTGGATTCTTTGACTTGATTCGTGCCCTCATGGGTCACTTCAAGTCTATCCCAAATCTCTTTTGCAGAATTGCAAGTAGAGACTTTATTGAATTCATTCCTATCTAATGCATAGTAGAGCACATTCATTGCTTTGGCATTGAGTTGTGCCTTCCTAAAGTCATTGTCATCCCAATCCTTTTCAAGTTTGGGTACAGTGACACCCTCTACATATATGGATGGAATGTATGGTCCATTTAGTATAATGGTCCACATCTCATAGTCTTGGGCTTGGATAAATATTCTCATCCTAGCCTTCCAATATGAGTAGTCGGATCCATTAAAGAATGGGGGTCTTTGGGTGGACTGGCCCTCAATGTGGGAAGATCCAAATGGGGTTGTCATTTTGATCTTTTACTCTTAGGATAAAAGAGTTCCTGCTCTGATACCACTTGTTGCCCAGATAGACAACCCAAGAGGGGGGGTGAATTGGGTTTTAAAATAATTTTACAATTAAAACATTTGTGGATGACTAATTAATACTTTTGCAAGATGATTAATTAGTTGCTATGTACTGTGAGTGAAATGAGAGTAAGAGAGAGAGACACAAGCAATCACAAACACAATGTTTTTATAGTGGTTTGGAGCTAACCCTTGCTCCTACGTCCACTCCCCAAGTCTCACTTGGGAATTCACTATAACCCCTCGGATTACAGCCGGTTGTTTTACAAGCTCACAACCCAACTTGTTGTTTTACGAGGTCATAACGAACTCGGTCGGTTTTTCCAGGCTCACCGACTAGAACCACCCGATTGTTTTTTCGGGATCACAATCGAACCCTTACACGTTGGTTTTACCCTCGGCTCACCAACCAACCTCTACACCCTTGATTCAATCTCCCGATTGAATCAAGTGACAAGAAAACAGTTTATAAAGAATACAGGAATAGCTTCTTGAAAAGCAAATATAAACAATATAACTAAAGAAGAGTTAGAAGCCCTCAAACAGATTTTTAGATTTGAGGAAGGAGGCTTCTCGAACTCTGCAATCTCCTCGTGAGTGGGAAGAAGATCTGCTGTCAGATGAGGAGCCTTGAATGCGAAGAAGACGTTGGGAGTATGGACTTCAATGCACTTCTTCCTTCTTTCTCTTGTATTTTCTCTAGAGAGGCTTTGGTAGGTGAAAATCACTTTAGCTTTGAATGGAGTCTCTCGTTCTTCCCTTGCTACAGTCCTCTGTGGCTATTTAAGCCATTCCCCACGGAAACTAGCCGTTAGACACACTTTTCTAGCCGTTCTGCACATTCTGCACATCCTGACAATGTGTCCGTTGGGATCGGAGTCGACTCGCGCGATCTGGAGTCGACTCGGCTGTAGCAGGAGTCGACTCATGCTTTTCTGGAGTCGGCTCGGCAACTGTTCTAGATTTGAATTAAAGTGGTCTTTTCGACTGGGAGTCGACTCGACTTAACCCGGAGTCGAGGAGCTGACTTGGCATTTTTGGAGTCGGCTCATGCCAAGGAATCCATGGATGTATTCTTCAACTTGGCTCACTCGAGTCGACTCATGAATTCTGGGAGTCGACTCGGTGCTCAGAGCCCGAACTCCCGATCTTCTGTCTTTTGGCTCGTCCAGTCTTGGAGTCGACTCGAACTGTTCCGGAGTCGACTCGGCTCTCAGTATCCGGAAATCAGTTCTCTGTCTTTTTGGAGTAGCGCTGCCTTGGAGTCGACTCGAACTTTCTTGGAGTCGACTCGCGTCTCAGAGACAAAAACAATGTCTTCTGTCTTTTGGTGTAGCGCTATCTCGGAGTCGACTCGGACTTTGCGGGAGTCGACTCGGCTCTCAGTGTCCGAAAATTGCTCTCTGACTTTTGCCTTGTAATACACTGAGAGTCGACTCTCGCTTTCTTTGGAGTCGACCAGCCAACCATCGGAGTCGACTCGCGTTCCTCAGGAGTCGACTCGGCTCTCAGGGTCCGAAAACTGCTCTCTGACTTTTTGTCTGTAACTCCCTGGAGTCGACTCATACTACCCTGGAGTCGACTCGGCAAGCATCGGAGTCGACTCGCGCACTTCAGAAGTCGACTCGCTGACAGGTTCTGAGTTGGGTCTTTCTGTTTGTCTGTCTGTTCTTAGTCGGAGTCGACTCGTAATATTCCGGAGTCGACTCGAGCCTGTGCCAATGCTTCTGATACGCTTGGAGTCGACTCGTACTTTTCAGGAGTCGACTCGAGTCTCAGACTTTGGTTCATATAGACTTCTTAACTTATCCAAATTGTCTTGAACCAAATCTAGAGACTCTTAACCATAAATTTACAAGATTTTCACTGAAATACTAGATTGAATTCATTAGTAAACATAAGATATACTCAAATGCTTTGAGCTCATCAAAATCAAATAGGGTTACAATCAATCACTCCACACCTTTAGTGTTAACAAAGTTCCTTAAAGAGCATAAATTATAAGAAAGCATTTCGAAAAGTTGGCCAAAAATAATGTTGTAGCCCTAGCCTCCTGAGTACCCCACAGAAACCTCCCAAACATCTATTCTAGTTTCGCCAATGTGGCCTTCGGTATTACAGTGTTGGACAAAAGGTTAATCGGGACCGAGCTGAGAAGAGCCCTGATCAAAGTGGCCTTGCCCATCATAGAGAGTACCCTCAACTTCCACCCCTCGAGCCATTGTCCGATATTTTGCTCAATTATGCTGCACTCTGCCCTCTGTAACCTCCTCCCAGTAATGGGTATGCCAAGATACCTCCATGCCTCCTCTTGCTCCCCAACACCCATGACATCAGTAATTCTACTCCTGATATGCGGCTTGATCTTCGGACTGAACTAGATAGCTAATTTGGTTAAATTCATCTATTACCCAGACTCCACACAATATGCCCCCAAAATCCTTCTAACAACCACTGCATTCTGAATCATGGCCCAAATCAGGATCATACAGTCATCAGCAAAGAGAAGGTGTGAGATCGGCCCTGAGGAGGGGGTTGGCATATAGGCCTCCAGGACCATAAACAAGGAAGCTACCCAGGGGGCTCTAGGCAGGGTGTCAATACAAATAATGAAAAGATGAGGTGATAGAGGACGACGTTGTCTCAACCTGACCGTAGAGTCAAAGAAAGGCATCAGCATACCATTGACCATAATAGCAAAGGAGGGAGTCTGCACATAGCCCAAGATCCACCTGGCTCATACATTGTGAAAGCCAAAGCTCACTAATGTCTGAGAAAGAAATTATTAGCTCATCCGATCATAGGCTCGCTCCATATCAAATTTGATCGCCATCAAGCTACGTCTACATGGGCCCCTCTGAAGATCATGCAGGAACTCCTGTGCATTAAGGATGTTGTCCGAGATACTTCGCCCACCAACGAAAGTCTCCTGCTTAAGGTTGATAAGATGAGGTAGAACCCCCCTTAGTCTAGACACCATGACCTTCGCAACCATCTTATAAAGAGTGGTGCACAAATTGATAGGTCTATAGTGACTAGGCACTATAAGCTCCATGGCATCCTATCTTTTCGGGACCAAGATGACGTAGGTCCTCTTCCAATCTCATGGCATAGAGGTCGTGCTGAAGAACTGTTGAACTGCTGCAGTTACCTCCCGATGAATAATAATCTAGTCAAGGCTAATTTAGCCTTTCGGACCACCTCTTCATGCCCATCACCCTTTGTTATGTGACCGGCCACCTGATTCTTTTCCTCCTCAGCTCCACCTTCTTGCTTCGCCAGACTCGTCTGCCTAGGCATGTCATCCTCGCCGACAGCCGTCGATAGGTTGCAGTCCACTACCCTCGCCGATTTGAGTACTATGACCGTGACCCCCTCCTCATCCGGGCAAAGGTCGTCACCCCCTCCTCCCTCCTGGGTGGCCGCCGGCTTGCCACTGAGGGCGCCAGACTGCCGGTGGTTCCTAGCTTTCGCCGTCAGGGGCGGAGATTGAGAAGATGATTGGGTCGGTGAAGCTAACCTGATAAGCCACTCTAGGGACTCACCAGGATCTTCTTTATCCAGTATCCCAAGTATCCTGATAGGCCTTTACCTTCATACGAAGTCATGAGCCATGAAAGAAGAGAATAAGCTGCACCTCCCACTATGAATTCTTTGTTTTCTCTACGGACAATCTAACTGGCCCATTCAAATGCTTCCCACTCTCACAGTGTTTGAAAAAGCCTAAGGTCCTGTTTGGGAGAGCTTTTGGAGGGCCAAAAAGCACTTTCTGGCCCTTCAAAAATACTTTTAGATAAAAAATGGTGTTTGGTAAAATTTTCGAAAAGCTATTTCAGTTTTTGCGGAAAGCTGAAAACAGCTTTTGGGAAGAAGCTCCAATTTGGAGCTTTTCGAAAACGTTATTTTCAGCTTTCTCGGAAAGCTGTATTTTTGACCAAAATACTCCTAAATAAAAAAAAATTCCTTCCAAAAATCTCTCTCACCGTCTGTTCCCCTCCCACCCAAACCCCTTCCTCTTCCCCACCGCCGCACCCCCTCCCTCTTCCCCGCCCCCACGGTGGGGAGATGCCGAAGAAGAGGAAGACAGGTGGTCTTCCCCTTCCCGTGGCCGCGCCCTCCCCCTTCCTGCAGTTGCCACCGATTACGACCCGTCCCCCCTCCCGCATCCGCCACAGCCCGACCCCTTTCTGGCACCGTCGGTCTCGTGAGAGGAGAGTACTTCCCAGGGGGCAACCGCGGCCGCCAAGACTGCCGCTGGCCATGGCCCGGCCCGGCCCCCTCTTGTGGCCGCCGCGGCCTGGCCCCCTTCCAGTGCCTCCGGCCGCGCGGGAGGAGAAGAAAGGAGAAGGGGGGAGAGGAAGGAAGGAGAAGAGGAGAAGAAGAGAAGAAAAAAAGAAAAGAAAAAGAAAAGGAAAAAAAAGAAGAAAAGGAAAGAAAAAAAAGAGAAGAAAAGAAAAGAAAAGAATAAATAAATAAATGTATAAATAAATATTTATATAAATGAATGAATGAATGAATAAATAAATAAGATAATAAGTAAATATATTTCAATGAATAAAATAATAAATAAATTAATTTACATTATTAATTATTTACACTATTAATTATAATATTTTATACCTTTATTATTGTATTATACTATAAATATAATATTATAATATATTATATCATAATACATTAATATGTTATCTTAAATAATTTAATATTATGTTATGTTATGAGAAATTAATTTATACTAATAATTATATTATTTTATACCTTTATTATTGTATTATACTATAAATATTATATTATATTACATTATATCATAATACATTAATATGTTATTTTAAATAATTTAATATTATGTTATATTATGAAAAATTAATTTATACTAATAATTATAATATTTTATATCTTTATTATTGTATTATACTATAAATATAATATATATTACATTATATCATAATACATTAATATGTTATATTAAATAATTTAATATTATATTATATTATGGAAAATTAATTTACTCTAATAACTATATTACTATGCTATGCAATATCATATTACTATATTATAATAATATTATTTTACAGTACAGCAATATTATACTATATCGTATATTATGTATTAATATATGTTATATTTTATTATGCTCTGTTGTATAATACTATGCAATGTCCTTTATGGTAATTTTGTCATACAAAAGTACTTTCTCAGTTTATTTACCAAACACATGTTAAAGTGTCACAGCACTTTAGAAATGTAGTTACCAAACAGCAAACAGCTTTCTATAAAAGCTCTAATTCAGAAAGCTCTACTTCTAATAGCTCCCCCAACCAGGGCCTAAGCATTTTAGTAGGTGAGAAACAGTCATGCCTCCAGGCCAACCAGTCACTATGTCTATGAACCTCATCTCCTGGTCTACTATAACCCATAATAACATGCCGTAGTTTCAGTTTCTCTCCTAGTTGCACCAATCATCTGGTGATTCCACTACTAGCAGCGTTATGATGACATGCGTTGCACAAAATGAATTCCTCATATTACGTGTCCCAATATCCATGATTTACTAGCAAGGTAACCCGTGCTTCGCAATGGGCCTTGACTGCAATGAAAAAAAAATTATCAAATGTACTATAAAAAAAATTATCTTTTCCGGCACTTTTTAGAGTCAATACCGATGCTATAAGCATCGCTAATTTTGGCGCCGAGCTTTTCCGCAAGAGAAAAGTGGAAAATTTTTTTGCCGACGCATTTTTTTTTGGTTAAAAACGACATTTCATATATCTCTAACGTAAGTACATCCAGCCAAGTCAAAAGTAAGTAAAAGATACAGGGGAGCGGATAAAACTGTCGATGACGTCCAAATGAAATCCCCGGAGTGCCGGGCTACAAATGAGGCGACCCAGTCAGCTGCTCAATTCGTCTTCCGAAATACATGCGCTGCCTAGACAGAGATAAACTCTCGAACCAGTCTGCAAATCTCACAAATCAGTGGGTGGTCACCTCCAAACCTATCCTCTCCCCGAATCCAGTCAATCACCGTAGAAGAGTCCCCCTCGAGGCACCCTCTGTCGACACCTAGCACGCCCCTCACATAGGAGATGCCCTCTCAGGCTGCCCGTAACTCTGCTCCAATAACAGTCAGGCCTGGGGTATGCCGACCCCCGGCTGCATTGTTGGAAGTCTCCTTCCTTTAATAGTTTGTAATGTTGAGAGGGGTTTTAGTCCCACATTGCTTGTGTAGAATTTTTTAGATAGCTTTATAACCATTCATATCCTACACATGTTAAAGTAACTTTTTGGTGGAAAATTATGGAGGGAAAGCCAATATTATATTATCAAAGATTGGCACGTGCACGTGTAAAATAAAATTCATATTGGCAGTTTTTATCCGTTTTGCACAAAATAACTGCACTAGCAGTTATGTTTTGAACATGCACTATTCCAAAGGTTGTGTTGGTTCAGAGTTTAATTCAGGGTTATAAATTGCCAATATCCTTCATAGATTAAGATAACTTCTTCTACAAAATCTTTTATTTCGTTGTTATGGAGAATCCTAGTTTTGCTGGCTAGGATTCTATTTTGGTTTTGCTGTATCCTGGAGCGAATTTGCTGGATCACCAACAGCAACATAGTGGGGCAAAATTCGCTTAAGGACAGTATTAATTCACGCTTCAAGACCGGTTTCAAATACTAGAGTTCCTCCTGCTTCAACAATCTTAAGCGAATTTTTGTTGTATTCTACAATGGAGTCCAAGGTGATTAATCAGGATGTTTACAAGGTGGAAAGGTTTGATGGGACGAACTTTATGCGCTGGAAGGATAAGATGTTCTTTCTCCTCACTGAATTGGCTATAGTGTATGTTCTGAATCAATCACCACTGCCTGAATCACAACCTGATGATTCTGATGAAGTGAAGGCTGCCCGGAAGAAACGTGAAGATGATGAAGTGCGCTGTCGAGGGTACATTCTGAACAATTTGTTAGACCGACTTTACGATATATTTAGATCTATCCAGTCTCCAAAGGAAATTTGGGTTGCTCTTGAGGACAAGTATACTTCAGAAAAATAAGGTACTGACAAATTTATTTCCTTAAAGTATTTTGAGTTTCAAATGACAGATGATAAATCTGTTATGAATCAAGTTGATGATCTACAAGTTTTGGTATCCAAACTCAAGGATCTGAAAGTGGAAGCTTCTGAACCTCTTCAAGTTGCAGCAATTATTGCAAAATTGCCTCAGACTTGGAATAATTATCGAAAGAAACTATTGCACACTTCAGAGGATTTTACTATTGACCAACTCGTTAGACACATTCGGATTGAAGAAGAAACAAGGATCCGTGAGAATAAGGGTGTTAACGAGTTTGGAATTAAGATGAATAATGTTGAGTCTGGCACCAAGAAAGTCCAAAAGGATTTCGAAAATAAGAGAAAATATCCAAAATCAAGTAAGCCTGATGCAAGTAAGAAAAATAAGATCTGCTTCTTTTGTGGAAAGAAAGGGCACTTTAAGAGAGATTGCAGGTTTATGAAGAGGCTGAAAACTGAGAATGATCGTAAGGGTAAGCAAGCCAACATGACTGAACCAGAAACTTCTGAAATTGTTGCTATGATTTCTGATCTAAAAATTAGTATGATAACTAAGTTGAACATGGCAATAATGACGAAGTCTTCTGAATGGTGGTATGATTCTGGTGCAACGATTCATGTGTGCAATGACAAGTCTAAATTCAAAGACTATGAAGATTTGCCCCAAGGAGAGAAGCTTCTAATGGGTAATCATAACACTGCAAAAGTTGTTGGAAAAGGAACTGCTGAACTGCAACTTACTTCTGAAAAAAAATTGATTCTTGCTAATGTTCATCATGTTCTGGATATTAGAAAGACTTTAGTTTCTGGAAGTCTTCTCTGCAAGAAGGGTCTCAAAGTTGTAATAGAGGCTGGAAAATTAATTATTTCTAAGAATGGTGTATTTGTTGGACAAGGATATGCTTGTGATGGAGTGTTCAAGCTTAGTATTAATATAGTGAATGTTTCTGCTTAAATTGTTGATTCATCATTTTCTTTATGGCATTATCGTTTAGCACATGTGAATTTTAGATCATTAAAGTTCATGTCCAAACATGGTTTGATTTCTTGTTCTGATCATAGTGATAAAAGGTGTGAAACTTGCATTCAAGCAAAAATGGCTAAGAAACCTTTTCCTAAGAATGAAAGAACTACTAATATTCTAGAACTAATTCATTCTGATATTTGTGAATTGAATGGACTTATAACTAGAGGAAGGAATAGGTACTTTATCACATTCATAGATGATTATTCTAGGTATACTGTTGTATATTTAATGAAATCAAAAGATCAAGCTTTTGACTTGTTTAAGAGTTATAAGGCTATGGTGGAAAATCAAAAAGAGAAGAAGATTAAAACTCTACGTAGTGATAGAGGTGGGGAATATTTCTCTAATGATTTTTCTGGTTTTTGTGGAGAACATGGTATAGTTCATCAAACTAGTGCACCATACACCCCACAACAAAATGGATTGGCTGAAAGAAAAAATCGAACGCTTGTAGAGATGGTAAATACCATGCTCCTACATGCCAAGTTGCAAACTAACTTATGAGGAGAGGCTTTATTAACGGCTTGTCATGTGTACAATCGCATTCCCTCAAAAAAAATGAAAGAGTCTCCATATGAAAGATGGAGAGGAAGGAAACCTAATTTAGGCTATTTAAGGGTATGGGGCTGCATAGCTTATTACAGAATTCCAGATCCTAAAAGGACAAAGTTAGGTCCTAGAGCTCTCAAAAGTATATTTGTGGGATATGCAGAAAACTCTAAGGCTTATAGGTTGTTAGATATTGATTCAAATGTAATTGTTGAGTCTAGAGATGTTGAATTTATTAAAACAAGTTTTCTTAACGATTCAAATGTCAATCCAACATCCATGGTTATACAGAATAGTACTGAGCTTTCAGTACCACAAGATATAAGTTTAGACCCTAGCTCTTCGGTTTACAATAAAAGGAAAGCACTTGACCCTCCTAGTGAACCTAGGAGAAGTCAAAGAGCTAGAAAGAAGAAGAACTTAGGTGATGATTTTATATCTTCACAAGCTATAATATTTTTAGTCGAAGGGAATAGAGATATCGTGCTTAATAAAATACCAATAATCATGCAAGTTGAGGAATATCCTAAAACATATATAGAAGCTATGGCGTCTAGAGACTCTGCTTTCTGGAAAGAAGCAATCAATGATGAAATGGATTCTTTGTTATCCAACAATACATGGGTGTTAGTGGATTTACCTCCTGGTTTTAAATCCATTGGTTGTAAATGGGTATTTAGACGGAAATACAATACTGATGGATCCTTGCATACCTTTAAGGCAAGGTTAGTAGCCAAGGGCTTTAAGCAAAGGGAAGGTGTTGATTATTTCGACACATATGCTCCGATGGCAAGAATAACTTCCATAAGAATATTATTTGCTTTAGCATCAATTTATAATTTGTATATCCATCAAATGGATGTTAAAACAGTATTTCTAAATGGTAATTTAGATGAGGAGGTTTACATAGAGCAGCCTGAAGGTTTTGTGTTACCTGGAAATGAGAAAAAGGTTTGTAAATTGATTAAATCATTGTATGGTTTGAAACAAGCACCAAAACAGTGGCATGAAAAATTTGATTCAGTAATTCTGTCAGATGGTTTTAATCACAATAGTGCAGATAAGTGTGTTTATTCAAAGTTTACTAAAGAATATGGTGTGATTATATGCCTTTATGTTGATGATATGTTAATCATTGGGACCAACATGAAAGGAGTAAATGAAACTAAAAAGTATTTAACTTCTTAATTCAAAATGAAGGAACTTGGAGAAGTTGATACTATCTTGGGAATCAAAGTTAAGAAACATAGTGGGGGTTGTGCTTTATGTCAATCTCATTACATTGAGAAGTTGCTAACTAAATTTAATCATTTAGGTATAAAAGAATTTAATACACCCCTAGATGTTTCAAACAAGTTGATTGAGAATTCAGGTAGGTCTATTAGTCCAATTGACTATGCAAGTGCAATTGGCAGCTTAATGTATGCCATGCATTGCACTAGGCCGGATATTGCTTTTGCGATTTGCAAACTCTCAAGGTTTACTCACAACCCTAGCATTGGACATTGGAAAGCTATAGGAAGAGTTCTTGGATATCTTAAAAGGACTAAATCCTATGGGTTGTTCTATAATCGGTTTCCAGGGGTGCTAGAGGGTTATACTGATGCTAGTTGGATTACTAGCATTAGTGATAACAAATCTACATCTGGTTGGATCTTCAATTTGGGTGGAGGAGTTGTCTCGTGGGCTTCGAAAAAGCAAACTTGCATAACTCATTCCACTATGGAATCAGAGTTTATAGCTTTAGCGGCAGCAGGCAAAGAAGCGGAATGGCTAAGAAATTTGTTGTTAGATATAAAGTTGTGGCCACAACTGATGCCAGCGATTTCTTTGCATTGTGATAGTGAAGCAACGATGTCTAGAGCTTTTAGCAAGATTTATAACGGCAAGTCTAGACACATTAGTTTATGACACGAGTACATAAGGCAACTTATATCTGAGGGGATCATAACAATTGTCTATATAAGATCCAGTAATAATTTGGCTGACCCATTAACCAAAGGACTCTCGAGAGATATGATTAAGAAAACTGCCACAGGTATGGGTCTAAAGTCATTTTAAACTTTTGTCACCAGTAATGGGAACCCAACCTTTTCTATTCTTTGTTAATATTAAAGGTTTAAAGGGTAATAACAAATTTTTGATTAGTGACGGTTTCAAGTATTAGAGGCTAATACTTATTAAAGGAGGGTAGGTATGGATATTGCCTTTAATGAAGTTTGTTTGTTCGGTTTGAACATAGGAGCCATGTACTAAGGCTCAAAGAAACTTCACCTATATGAACATAAAAGTGGTGCCGCTTCTAACAAAAAATTGGATCTTAATTTTTTGTACATGTTCATGAATCCAGGATGTAGCACAAGGCCATATACGGTGCTAAATCTTACGGTATACTTCGGAATGAAAAAAGGGTAGAGTTTGTGTGTGTGGTACTTCCAGCTTTGATAATAAGGAATCACGGTTTAAAACTTAAGTTACTGTTGATTTCGTCGAAGTTTTGAAGTGCTTACACTAAGAGGAGGTTTAATTTGAAAGAAACTTTCTCGATGCATTCACTCGAATAATTAGCATTACAAACTAAGTGGGGGATTGTTGGAAGTCTCTTTTCTTTAATAATTTGTAATGTTGAGAGGGGTTTTAGTCCCACATTGCTTGTGTAGAGTTTTTTAGATAGCTTTATAAGCATTCATATCCTACACATGTTAAAGTAACTTTTTGGTGGGAAGTTGCGGAGGAAAAGCCAATATTATATTATCAAAGATTGGCACATGCACGTGTAAAATAAAATTCATATTGGCAGTTTTTATCCATTTTGCACAAAATAACTGCACTAGCAGTTATGTTTTGAACAGGCACTATTTCAAAGATTGTGTTGGTTCAGAGTTTAATTCATGGTTATAAATTGCCAATATCCTTTACAGATTAAGATAACTTCTTCTACAAAATTTTTCATTTCGTTGTTCTGGAGAATCCTAGTTTTGTTGGCTAGGATTTTATTTTGGTTTTGTTGTATCCTGGAGCAAATTTGCTGGATCACCAACAGCAACATAGTGGGGCAAAATTCGCTTAAGGACAGTGTTAATTCACGCTTCAAGACCGGTTTCAAATACTAAAGTTCCTCCTGCTTCAACACAATCAACCTGCCAAAATAGTCCCTGATCACAAACTCCACTCCTCCCAAGGCACTATCCACCGACATACCACCATCGAAGTTCACCTTGAGATAACCAGAGGGTGGGGGTACCCAAGAAAGAAAGGCAAAACGGGGCGCTGCATTTTAAAATACTGGACCAGTCCATATGACCCAAGCTCACGATCCACGCCATCGTGGGAGGGCACCCCAATAGGCGCAGACGTCGACAAGCTAGGTGGCGCAGTGATCAGTGGGGGTGAGGGAGTGGAGGAGGCGTGGGTGGTGTGGACGAAAGGGAGATTTTGTTGGGCAGTGCTCTCTGCTTGCAACCATGTCGGTTTGGTTGAAAAGTGTGGTCATTTTGCAACCCAATTCGTCCAGTGTTCTTGCATGGTTGACGTTTATGGCCAGGCTGGTTAGATTGCTGAAGCTTGGGAGTTATCCAGAGAATGCCATTTAAGGCTACCACCTCTACGTAGGGATCGCTGCTCAATTCATGCAGGATCCATGGCAATCTCAAATTGGCTAAAATTGCAGCTAAAGAATCTTTCTGAGCTTGAACCAATAGGGTAGGGAATCTTGTTTTGCTTTCAAAGATGTGCTGCCAATATAAAATGGGGAGACGTTGCAATGGCAAGGAAGTAGCTTATGAAGGATGGTTTGCGTAAAAAAAAGGAGATAGGGAAGAGTTGGATAGAAGTTAAGGGCAAAGTTCAAATTTCAGTTGTTGGAGAGCCCAGAATTTGTCTTGTGAAACTGAGAATATATGATCTTCATGGTGTGTGGGGGGAACAAAAGGAGCTGTTGAAGCACCATGGTGGGAAGTTGTTACTTCCTTTCGATCTCATTAATTAACTTGCCTTCTAAGATGCCAATGAGGATAGATAAGAATCCTAGGATGTGCTTGGTTCGCGACCAGAATCGGAATTGGAATTGAAATGGAATGAAAATTGGAATGGTCATATCCTCCGACGTGTTTGGTTTGTAATTGAAATCGGAATCAGAATATAATTTGAATACTAGAAGAGAGTAGGGATTGGGTTGTGAAGGATTGGAGCATTCCCATTCTCTTTTCGAATTGGAATGGAAATGGAACTTCTTCCAATGAAATGCTGAAATGGGAGTCGCTCATTCCTATTCTGATTTTAAAGTCCAGCTCCTGCCAACCAAACAATACCCCTAAAGTTGATAAGGACTATTGTTCTTATATAAAGTTTGCCTCCTCAAGTATCTTTCACAGGGAGTGTTAGGGATATTGAATGATTTCATCATTTTAGTGATGGCATTTGTTCCTGCTAGGGTTGGAAATGGGCTCGGGCCAACCTGAAGCCCATCAGGGCGGGCCGACTTCGAGTCAAGGTATGGGCTAAGTCCGAAAAGTTTTGGGTCGAGTATGGGCTTAATTATAGCGCCTATTTATATCTCAAGCTGGGCTCGGGTATATCCTTGGCCCAGACCCGAGCCCGAGCCTGAGCCTGGATAAGACCCAATACGGAGCCCAATTTTAAGCCTGAACTTGACCCGGTTCCGTTCCAAAGTGGGTCTACTCTCCTGAGGCTCAACCCAAATTTAGGCTCAAAGTAGATTAGCTGGGCTTGCTTCTCTCAGAAGAGTCCCAAACTCCTGACTTGGCGATTCTTGATTCCCCACTCCCAATTCTCAAATCGAAGCCTAGGGTTCTTTGTTCTCTACTTCTCTGTCTTTGATTTCTCATCATTCCGCCTCCACGGCCACTCCAGAATCTAATCTGGCAGTCCCTCATCGCCATTCTCCGGTCTCCAGTCATTAATCTTCCTTAAAGCTTGTTCCTCATCGTCGTTTACTAGTCGCCAATCGTCGGTCCAAGTAAGGTAAAGTTGTGAAGATGAGCCCCCTATCATCAGCTGACTGCAAATCACTGAGAACTTAAGGTACCCTGATCTCTCTCTCTCTCTTTTATCTTCGTTTTCACCGTGATTGGCCTAGCCTAGCTACCCTCTCATTAAGCCAATCGTTCCTCCACCACCATCCCCACCGCTGCCACAGCCTCCATAAGCATCACCTTGTTCCTGTTGCTGCTGATGGTGTCGTTGCTCCACCTTGGTGGGGTTGGCCGTGGCGGATGCTGGAGGTTTGGCCGGGGCAAATATAGATTATTTGGGCTTGGGCCTGAATAAACAAAATGTTATACAAGCATAATACCGAGTCTCATTGGGCTGGGCTCGAGCCAAGGCTTTCAAAAAAAAATTTTGGGCCTAAGCCCGACCCGAAGCCCGAAATTTTCTCCTAATATATGGACCAACATATCTGCTAATGGTTTTATCTTATGCATTGGTGAAAGATTAGCCAAACTTTCTATTTTAGGGTCTATTTGACCATTCCAATAGGGTTGGGCTGAAAATCTTGTAGGATTCATGAATTGGGCTGTCTATTTAAGCATGGCCCTATATCAACCAAATATCACCCATCCCAAATTCCGTTGGAAGAAAAAAAAGTCTCTATAAATATTTTTTTCTTCTCATAGCCCAAAGGCTTGGATTTGGACTGTGTTTAAATAGACTTTTAGAAAATGCAAGATAGAGTCTGATTTTCAGTCTAATCCTATATGGTATCCAAATTGGCCAGGGGCGGCCCAATGCATTTAAGGGTTTAAAGCAAACTCACTAAGGAGCGGCTTTTTTTTTTTGAAAAATGATGAAAAAATTTTAATAAGTGCAAAATACCTTAAAAAATTATTTAAAAATAATTCGTCTAACTTTTTGAGATGCAAAAGTACTAATCAAACTTTTGTACTCAAAATTTATTAAAATACTGTTTTCATAGGGTGATGGGTCAAAATACTGTGACAAGTGAGATGCAAACGATACAAGGTGATGGGTGAGACACCTCAATGGGGATTTAGCTAATGATGTTGGTGAAGCTTGAAGCTCCATCACATTCTTGTGATGTAGGGATAGCTTGGAGTGAGGATGTAAATGTTAGTGTTGTGTAGTCATAGTGTCATCAGGGGAAATGTCTAGTAGAAGCAATTGAGTCTCGCCAAAGCAAGGAGCAGATAAAACCAATAGTTTAATATTTAATCATTGCTATTCACAACCTCCATATTTCTCTGAACTAATAGAAGGCTTTTAGAGAGGACACTCGCTGATACTAGATCATTTACTGATAAAATTTGTCTGGCGGGAGTTCTCTCAAGAAAACCAAAAGAAGGAAGGGGATTGTGTCAATCCATCAATCTCCCAATCCTTGCTTTTTTGTGGATAATCTGAATCGCCCATGAGTTCAAATATCTTATACCAAAAAATTTGGGGTAAGGTGAAATGGCTAGCTAGCATATCATATTCAAAACTCCTCCCTTTTTCACGTCTCTCCAAGACAACCCTCAATGGTGGGATTTATCTGGGAATAATCTCCTCCCCTCTCCAAATAGGGCCTTTAGAGAAAAAGTGTATGGTGATTTGAAGCTAGAATGCCATTTGGTCATCATGTATAGAATGTTTGGGGGTTATGTCATGGCCATTGATTTCCATATAGTCCTCCATAATGTTCCAATCAAGAAGGTTTTGTGCTTTATCTTTTTCTAAAGACAGCAAATAGGGAGAATCCTGAATTGTAAAATGTCCCAGTAGCTACTCAGCCTTTTCTACACAAATACCTCTTATCCTGCTGTCCCCATCGACATAGTACTATGTTATTGATAGTTTGACTAAGAAACAAAAAAATACCTTCCAGCTAGCCATTTTGGCTGAGGTCTTAAGTTATTACAAATCGTATCATAGCGAACTTGGCCCATACTTATATGGACTAGAAAACACTGCAGCACGGATCCATTGAGACTAATCACGCCAATCATAGTGCTTATGATTAGATTTGAATAAATTTAAACCCTTGTCCTAATGAGGACATTAGAGCTTAAACTGAGAAAATATGTAAGAATCCGTGCGAGCATGTAATAGTTCCACATCGGTTGTTCACTAGATAGATCTTGAGAACTTATACAGGGCCAAAGAATCCAAAAAAATCTTTCAGCTAGCCATTTTGGGTGAGGTCCTGAGTTGTTACAGTTTGTTCTAGTCCATAACTTTCAGATCATGTCATTTCAAGCTCTCCGGCCACTCTTTTATGGAGTGCATCATACCATCCATGCTTAAATTTTGATGACAGATTCAAATTAAATCCCAAGTTGTTCTTTTCAAAATCAAACACACCTGTGATCCATGACTTTATACATTGTCTCACAATTTGTGTGTTCCATTTAACTTGCTTCTACACAAACAGAAAGTTCACAAACATAAAAATAAAAGTTGCCTATACATAGAGATGCACTACCACTCTCAACATATTGAATGTTTATGTGGAAAATATGATATTTTCAACCCTAGATAAACTTTATCATCTAAAATCATTTGAAATTTTGATCTGCTGCAAGGAAGTTCATGAAGAAGGGAAAAAAAAGGAAAAAAGAACTGAAGACCTTTCCATGAAAATAAAAAAAATTTCATAAGAACTAGTTATAAGGATTTCAAATTCGTTGGTTTTCTAATGAACAACCCGACCAAAAAACTGGACCATTCAAGAAAAATAAGTTTCCAAGATGTTTTCTTTTAATACAAACATACCCCAACAACATATCCACCCCTAGCCCCCTCAATTGAATGCTGCCTTTTATAAGAAATTTGATGAAACATCTATATTTAGCCAACATTAAATATTCAGCACATGGCTTTATCGTCACAATCCTAATGGCAACAATCTACTTCAAAGAAATATTGTCCTCACTAGCAAGACCTTTCATCTTATGGCTCTAAACAAACTTAATAACCAGGGCAATTTAAAGGTTAAGCTAGCAATTTCCTCTATTTCACCTTTATTTCCCTTTTAAAAACAAATAATCGTAAATAGTTTCTTGCAAACATCAAGATCACAACTTACCATAATCAAACACAAAATGATTGTGAAGGACAAGAAACGCTCTCAAGCGAACATAATGTTAGCACGAACATGGAAGTGCATTTTCAAGATAGGAACAAAAGGCAAAAAAAAAGAGAAAAAAGCAAAAAAGCAAAGATTATCATCCAATGTGAAAGATAGGCACAAAAAACAAAAAAACAAAAAGGGAAAAGAAAAAAGAAGAAAGATTACCATCCAAGATGAAAGATAGGCACAAAATTTCTTTCTCAATAAAACACATCCATGATTTAACATGTCTTACTCCATGTCTTCATGCATTATTAATGGCAGAAGAAACCTAGGTTTCATGTATATTATTCTTGAATGAAACTTAAGGGGTACAGAGTTTATTAAATAAATAGTGCGGTAGGCAAGGAGATTTAAATATCTAATACAAGTTATGGAGCAGACGTTGAGGGGTTCTCAAGAAAAGTATTCCTGGAGCAACCATATCTAGTATAATTAACAGCAGCTGTATGATCTCATATTTCATTTGCAACTGCTTGGAACGCTCTCAGGAATACTCCACAATTAATGCGGATCTCCGGCTTACTCCACAATTAATGCGGATCTCCGGCTTACTCCACAATAAATGCGGATCTCCGGCTTACTCCACAATAAATGCGGATCTCCGGCTTACTCCACAATTAATGGAGGTTGGCCTCCACTAAGCTTGTATTTTCCATTAATCTGATGGAAGAAACAAATCAGAAAAGATTGAACAGATAGAGCGACATTATGTAGACACAAAATAATGCAAAGATTCGTCCATACCACAAAATGTGGGACTCCTCTAATGCATGAAGAGTATTTCTCTAGTTCTTCATAAACCTTTCGTAAAAGTTAATCAAATAAGGATAATTAGGATAATTATACTGGATAAAGAAGAAAACACAAAGTGAAAAATTATAGATGCTGATGATAAATTGGTCATTAGAGAAATGGAAAAAAAACCTCCTCAAGCCCCTTCCTGGGGTCTTCAAGCAATTCTGCTGCCCCACCTATGCCAACCTTTCTAGCAGCATCCAAAAGAACTTCCCTGCATATCATCATTTTTGATGATAAACCTTTGTGAGTACAGTAGATTATTTTAAAACATCAGTTCCATAATTACACTCTTTTGTAATAAATGATGTCACAATCAATTTGTCCAAACCAACATAAATCTTTAAATGAGCAAACCATCTTAATGTTGCTTAATAAGAAGCCTCTTTTGTAGAGAGAGGAAGAGAGGCCTTAATAATCAAGTATAGTTATTCAGAATGACATTCTATTTTCTAGTTGGTTTTTGAGAATGTTAAAGCTCTTTCAAAAGGCGATCAGCTTCCACTATATGACACCTCAACTTGCAGGTCATTCCCCACTCCTATGAATATAATCATAACCATCATTACATGCATATATGTGCTTCCTTTGGTGCACGTGTAATGGTTCACAGAGCGATCACTAGTTTCTTGCATCATTGAGAAATCTCATGCTTAACAAGCTGCTAAAGAAAAAAAAAAAAAGCAATTTGGCACAATTGGAAGTGTAAAAGTCAACTTCAAGTGGAAATTATCATTGAGAAGAGAAGAAGAGATGCATCAAGACCCAATATTAACTCTTCTAACAGCATTGAAGCGACATGCTCAGTATATCTGTGAAAAATAGCTCATAAATAACCAACTGAATTTGAGTAACTTCTTCTATAAGCATGTGCATGTTTGACACTGTTATAGACTCTTAAGTGGTTAGCCACACAATAAAGCAGCAATATCTGTCACAAGTTTGAATAGCAATGAACTTATTCATGGCTCATCACAGCATTTTATTTTCGTTATCTTGTAATGATATATTTATAATAGCCCAAACATATTATAAATACTGAAAAGTTTGCAACCACACAACAGGTTCCCCTGTACGGCAGAAAATATCTACATTAATCCTGTATATACCTACCGGTCTCCAATATACTTTCCCTGACAACAATAATTGTAGAATAATTCTTCGACTAGAGCATTTTGCTTATCATAGCCCTGACGTGCAGCAAATGTTATGAGCCTGTGACTATCCAGTGTATTTCCACTGCAGCAAATATCTCTATCAGCAAAATTGATAGATCGATCTGTACTCAATACTCGTGAAGCTCTGAACCAATATGCAGTAGACTTACGTTAGTCCGGAAGTGTCATATTCAAGGCCAAGATCCCGAAATACCTGAAAAATTCAATCAATGAAATCCATGTATTGACCAGTCTTTTAAGTATTTCTGATGAATACCAATCCAAGGCATGTGAAAAGGACCTTTGTAATCCTGGATATGATATGTTCATATTGATCAGCTCCAAACTTCTGCTTTATCTTATCACACTTTTTTATACCTTCTCTAGGTGCAGAAGGGTCAAGGAGAAATGGATGCCATCGTACCTGCCAATTGGAACAAAAGAAGAAAAAAAATTGCGAACAGCCAAGCATTGGGAAGAAGTATCCATGTTAATCACAGAGTTCAACTATGCATATTCAAAAAGGAAAAAGGACAACCTCAAAATCAAAATGCTCCTTTGGGAGCTCCATAGCTTTTTCAAGGTTCTTCTTACCCACAAAACACCATGGGCACACAGTGTCTGAACTAACATCAATTTGCACGAGTTTCTTTGCATCCGATGTGTTTGCCATTGCTGTTATGCACCTGAAGTACCTCAAGATTCGTAAAATTATATCTCAGTTGTTATCTTTTGCTTTCTTAGATAATCTAAAATATTTTGATGAGACCTAAGTACTTCAAGAAGTTATCAGTATCAGTTGACAGTCAATATGATTAGTGCCACCGAAAAAACAAAATCTCTAGAGTACCAGGGTGCCTGTTCGTTCTGCCAATTGTAGCACACACCACCACATTTCAACCCTCCAAAAAAGGTACGGTACTAAACTAGTTAGTAAAGATACATTCCAAAGCTAGTACCGATATAACTCAAACCATACAATTTGAATAATTTTCCTATATCCTCATTATTATTGCAGCCATTAAATTGCCAATGACAGCTATTATATCTTGCAAGAACAAAATTGCATGTTCCAGGAACTTTTCATATAGAGGAATCCATAATTATAGAATCACATACTTTTTAGCTTTTATTAGATGGGAAAGGAGTTGTAAAGGATGTGAGATCAGTCCCATGCCTTCCTTAGATAGTGTATCTACAAAATGTCTAGAACTACTGACATGTGCAAAATGAAAGATCCCCCATCCCAGTTGCATAAATTTGAGATTAAGAATTTCGAGCTTGAATTTTCAAGGTGGGTTTCAAGCCCTAGCACATACAATGATTTTGAGGGAGTCGTTGTCTACCAGTACTCTCCTCATGGAAGAATGGTTGCCTTAAACAAAGGAACTGCTTAACATTCCATTTTGATGGCTCTTCGACTTTTAGGATCAGAAGAAACTGATAGATCCCAGTTATACTCCACGTCCCAACCCAAGACAAGGAAGGAGAAGTGATAGTTGAACTAAGGAAGAAAGAGAAAGAAGAATATTATTTTCAATAGCTCGGACGAGACCTCTACTAGCTCTACTTTGGGGTGAGAGCAACCCAATGAAACCAAAACAAACATAGATAAATTCACACCCGTTGATAACTGACCACCGAAAGACGGGGCTGTCACTTCGGCTCTATGCTTCCCACGTTCACCCATCGACGCGTTGTGCATGGTTTCTGCCCTTCGCTCCAACATTCTCCATTTCCCCCATCTTCGCAATGGACTCCTCAGTAGACCCATTCCTCCTAACACTGCCAGCTTCTTCTCGATCATCTCCTTCTCCACGTGCATGGCTAGTTGATGCGGTGGTTGTCGTCCATGGGGCATGGTCCAGAGACGCCGGATATCTTGGGTTGGGCTTTCGAACTCGTCGAGGTCGGTTACACCTATCATTCCTCCCCCCTTCAGCCAAAGCCTTGTTCTCAAGGCTTGCGGTTGAGTATTGTTTCTTCAGCTGGTCTTATTCTTCCCAAGTAGCATCTTCCTCTGGTAACGAACGCTAGTGCACAAGAACCTCTTCTACGATCCTCCCTCCACGTTTAACCCAACGGTAATCGGTGATGGCTGCTAGTTCCATCGCAGGATTTCCGTCTTCTCAGATGGGAGGTGGTCCGTTACAGGGTACTTGCCCTTCGCCCATCCTTTGTTTAAGAAGGGATACGTGAAACACCAGGTGTACCTTTGCATCCACGGGTAATGCCAGGCGATAAGCCATTGGCCCGATGCATTTAGTGATTTGATAAGGTCCAAAATACTTCTGGGCAAGCTTTTGGTGAGCTCTCTGGAAGATAGTCTGTTGCCGATAAGGTAGAAGCTTTAAAAACACCCAGTCCCCTTCGGCAAATTCCTCTTCTCTCCTCTTCTTGTCAGCCTGCTGCTTCATTCGACACTGTGCTTTCTCCAAGTTCCCTTTTAGCTCTCTTAGCAACTGATCACGGTCAATCAAGGCTCTATCTACTTCATCCACCGCTGATACTCCTTCCATGTATCGTGTGATTGTAGGCGGAGCTCGTCCATATAATGCTTAAAAGGGGGTCATCCCTACAGTGGCATGATAGATAGTGTTGTACTAGTACTCTGCCCAAGCTAAATGATGCTCCTATGTCTTCGAAAACTGACTGCTCAGGCACCGAAGATATTGTTCAACACTCCGGTTGACGACTTCTGTTTGACCGTCGGATTGCGGATGGTAAGCTGAACTCATGTTCAGCGTTGTCCCTTGAAGTTTGAATAACTCACGCCAAAAGTTACTCATGAATACCGGATCTCGGCCACTGACGATGGACCTCGGCATCCCGTGTAACTGTGCAATTTGGTTGACAAAGAGCTCAGCCACTTCCCCGGCGGTATACGGGTGGAATAGCTCTAGGAAATGCGCATACTTAGTGAGTCGGTCGATGATGACCAATATCACGTTCTTTCCTCGGGACCAAGGCAAGCCCTCAATGAAATCCATAAAAAAATCCTCCCACACCTGAACAGTTACCGGCAAAGCCTGTAGCAGTCCAGCCGGAGCTTGCGTCTCGTGTTTGTGCTGTTGGCAGACTACACACTCGGCCACGAATCTCTTTATGTCATTCTTCATCGAGTCCCAGTGGAAGGCTTGGGAAACCCGTTTGTAGGTTCGCATAGCTCCCGAATGTCCGCCGATTTTTGTGTTGTGGTATTCTTCCATTAGCCTTGCTCCTAACGCTGACTTGGAAGGAATGAGAACCCGATCCTTGTAGTATAGAATCCCTCCTTTGAGTTGGTAATTCTTCATGCGGTCAGGTTCGTCTCTGAGCTGTCGAATCTTGAGCTGCAGGTAAGGAGCTTCTCGGTTGGCAGTCCGTATCTCCTCCCAAATGTCAAAAATCGGCCAACTGAGGGCGTGAAGAGAGGTTTCTTCTAGTAGTCGAGACAAAGCATCTGCAGCGGTGTTATCCTTTCCGGGTTTGTAGATGATCTCATATTCATATCCTAGGAGTTTTGCGACCCACTTCTGTTGTTCTGGCGTACTCACACACTGTTCTAAGAAGTGTCGAAGGCTTTTCTGGTCGGTGCGGATTTGAAATCTTCTTCCTAACAGGCAAGGTCGCCATGTTCGCACGGCCTCCATGATCGCCAGCATTTCTTTGGCATAAGTGGACCATCCTTTCTTCCTTACACACCCAACGCCTTGCTCATGTAAGCTAAGGGCCTCCCCCCTTGGGTTAGCACAGCTCCAATTCCTTTATCTGAAGCATCGGTTTCAATTACGAATATCTTCGAAAAGTTGGGCATGGCTAGTACCGGGGTGGTAATCATGGATTCTTTGAGGAGGTGGAATGCTTGCTCGGCCTGTGGACTCCATTGAAACTTCCCATTCTTTAACAGGGCCGTTAAAGGGGCAGCGATGATCCCGTAATTCTTGACGAACTTTCGGTAATACCCGGTAAGCCCAAGGAATCCCCTAAGTTCCGTTACGGTGGTTGGCTGCCTCCACTCCTTCATCGCTTGTATTATGTTGGCATGAACCTGTACTCCTACAGCCAAGATGATGTGGCCCAGATATTCAACTTGATGTTGCCCAAACAAGCACTTGGATGGTTGTAGATAAAAGTAATGATCTGTGAGGATCTGTAGCGTAGTATTGAGGTGAGACAAATGGAGCTCCCACGTAGCGCTATACACCAGGATGTCGTCAAAGAAAACCAGGATGAACTTGCGTAAGAACCTTCTGAAAACGGAGTTCATGATGGCTTGAAACGTCGATGGGGCGTTACATAACCCGAAGGGCATCACCAGATACTCAAAGTGGCCGTTGTGCGTGCGAAAAGCCGTCTTGTGGATGTCGTCGGGGTGAATTCTGATCTGATGATATCTTGCTTGAAGGTCCAGCTTGGTGAAGAAGCTAGCTCCGTGCAACTCATCCAGCATGTCATCGATGGTAGGGATGGAAACCGGTCTTTAACAGTAACAGTATTCAGCACTCGGTAGTCCGTGCAGAAACTCCAGTTGCCATCCTTCTTCTTTACGAGTAAGACGGGAGAAGAAAAGGGGCTATGACTCTCCCGGATAATCCCGACATCCAGCATCTTGGTGACTTGTCGCTCGATCTCATTCTTTTGGCAGCAAGCATATCGATATGGCCAAACATTGACAGCTGAGGTTCCATTATATAGTGGAATCCGGTGGACAAAAGCTCGCTCCGACGGAAGCCCTCGAGGTTCTTCAAAGAGAGGGGAGAACTTCTGAAGCAGCTTCTGGAGATCACTGGGGCGTTCTCTCATGTCAGGCCCGCATGGTTGCACCTCGGAGCCTCTGATCATGACAGCAAAAAATTGAGTCCCCTCTTTTATCTCTCGCTGTATCCCCTGAAAACCCAAGGCTCGAGCGGGTCGTGCCGGTTGTCCAGAGAGCCCACACTCCTGTCCGTCCTACCAAAACTTCATAGTCATTTGTTTCCAATTGCAGAGCACGGGTCCCAGCTTTTCTAGCCATTGGATGCCGAGGACAACGTCCAACCCTACAAGCGGCAGGGCGTAGAAGTTCACCAGAAATATTTTCCCTTGCAGCTCAACCTCCACTGCCCGGAACATCTCCCGACACTGAAGAATTTCTCCGTTCGCAACTCGGACTCCGAATTGTACAGTGGCGTCAATGGGGAGTTGAAGTTGCTTGGCAATGCGGTCACTCACGAAGTTGTGAGTTGATCCACTGTCAATGAGGACCGTCAGTGGTTGCTCTTGTATTCGCGCCATCACCCGCATCGTCTTCGGTCCAGTCCATCCAGAGAGAGCGTGTAGAGAGATCACTGGTTGCGCTCCTTCCTCGGTCTGGCCCTCGCCATGGAGGTCGAGTTCACCATCACCAACTCCTTCTGCGTCCTCCTCTCGGTCCGCTTCGATTAAGTGCACTTGAGGAGTCTTGCACCGGTGCCCTGAAGTGAATTTGTCATTGCACTTAAAGCAAAGTCCTCGCTCCCGCCGTTGCTGCATCTCCTCCCATGTGATGCGCCAGATCGGTATCGGCGTCGGTAGCCGCGGTGCAAGGAAACTCGGGTTGGGCATCCGTGGGATGTCGGTAAGTCGTGGAGGAACGCTTCGGGTGGCCTTCCTTTTTTGCTCCAATCTCTCCTCCCTCATGCGAGCAACCGTGATTGCTTCTCGGAGTGAGTGTGGCTGCCTCATGTGTACCTCCTTCGCGATCTCTTCCTTTAGCCCTCCAATGAAGGTTCCGATGAGCGTGTCTTGTGGCCAGCCCCAGACTCGGTTAGCCAGCTTCTCAAATTCCTATTGATATTCTCTCACCGAGCCTTGTTGCTGAACTCGGAAGAGTTTCTCGTTAAAATTCATATACTCGTTGGGTCCAAACCGAGCCAACAACTCTCGTTCGAACACCCTCCAAGTAATGGTGGCCCCTTTATCTTGGTATGCTCCTCGTAACCACTGCCACCAGTGGTTAGCTTCCTCGTCTAAGTAGAACGAGGCAGTTGCTACCCGTTGATTGATAGGGACTCCTTGGCCGTCGAAATACTGCTCGGCTCGATCCAACCAAACAATCAGATCATCTCCAGTGAACCGCGGGAAGTCCATTCGTGGATGTCGTTGGACCATCGCGAGTTCCTCCGTCCGTCCGAAACCACCCCCCTTGGTGAAAGAGGAGGGGACATAAGTTGCTCGAACGGCGTCGGCGACTGGGCAATGATCTGATGGTGTCGAATAGCCTCCAAGATCTCAACGAGTCGCCCATCAACCCGCGCCTCCAAGCCACACAGTTCCTCCCGCATGGTACTCGTCTCAGCTTCCAACCGCTCTATTCTTTCCTTGTTTGACATAACCAGGCTCTGATACCAGTTGATAGATCCCAGTTATACTCCACATCCCAACCCAAGACGAGGAAGGAGAAGTGATAGTTGAAGTAAGGAAGAAAGAGAAAGAAGAATATTATTTTCAATAGCTCGGATGAGACCTCTACTAGCTCTACTTTGGGGTGAGAGCAACCCAATGAAACCAAAACAAACATAGATAAATTCACACCCTCCTCCCCTCGCTCCCACTCTCATTGATTTCTCATACAGTGGCCCATTGATAACTGACCACCGAAAGATGGGGTTGTCACTTCGGCTCTATGCTTCCCACTTTCACCCATCGACGCGTTGTGCATGGTTTCCGCCCTTCGCTCCAACATTCTCCATTTCCCCGTCTTCGCAACGGACTCCTCAGTAGACCCATTCCTCCTAACACTCCCAGCTTCTTCTCGATCATCTCCTTCTCCACGTGCATGGCTAGTCGACGCGGTGGTTGTCGTCCATGGGGCATGGTCTAGAGACGCCAGATATCTTAGGTTTGGCTTCCGAACCCGTCGGGGTCGGTTACACCTATCAGAAACAATCTAGAGTAGCAACTAATTCCACAAATTTATCCTGCATGAACCAATTTTTAACAAAAGAGTCCCAATTTGGATAGGACAACCCACATATGCTTATCATAGATAGATATATTCAAATGCTTGTAGTTTTACTTCAAAAACAACTGATCCTATTAAATGGTATCCCCTTTGTCAACTGATCCAATGGCAATCGCAATGCTCCCTGAAAAAATCCAAAAAGGTAACAAGGAAGGAAAACTTAAAAGAAATAAAAAAGGCAAGTTTTTGCTTAAAGAGTTTGGCTATCTATCCCCCTAGGACCAATACAATTGTTTGTTTATTTAATATGAAACCTGAATTATAATTCCTGGCTTAACAAAGGAAAAAGATAATTGATATGATTCCCCGGAAATGACACAACGCAACAAAGTTCTATCCATGGAAAAGACAGCAGTAGTAACTAATCAAACCCCGCGTTTTCTACACAACAAGTTTTTTTTCAGTTATGCCAAATTACCTGCTCTTTTTTTTCAGAGAAGAAAAGAACAGACAAAGGACATTAAAACAATCAAAAATACCACATGTTTGTCTCTCCAAAATCGACCAAATATTTTACCGGGGAAAAAGAGAGAGACAAAAACAGAAGGTAGAGGTAAACAAAAATCTTGTCAACCAGATTAACGACTTTGCTGTCCTAATTTTCAGGGTTCTGTATACAATACAGTATACAAGAAAAGTAAGTTCCACAGTTCCCCAGAAGTGCCCGCTGCTCATACCACAAGCGCGCGCGCGCACCCACGCACGCAAAAAGGAATTCATGATCTTTCTTTTTCTCCACAACATCGAATTTGATCAGACATGCCTCCGTTACATCAGAAAAACCAGAAAGCTTCTCTCTTCATGGTGCTAATTAATCAAATCGATCCCATTTTTCTTATAAATTCGCATTAAAAGATTCCAAAACTAACCAGAAGTCTCATAAAATACCCGTAAAAATTTCTCAAGTTCCTAAAGAGCATAACAGTACGGATACAAAGGTTTCTCGTATTAGAATCACCAGAAAGAATAATAAAAAAAAATACCTCATAGTCATGGATAGAAGGAGAGAAACTATCAGAGATAGAGATTAGAGAATAATAAGAAGATAAAAATCATACCTGTTTGCGGCGAAATCCGCAACCCTGAGAGAAGCTCTTCGCACGATCCTTGCTCGGATGAAAGCCAGGACTGGATTTATTAAAAAAAAATGGTGGCGGTAGCTGAGGAGTCATTGACGCGATCCACCCGTCGCGCCTGAGAAGCACGGAATTGGCCGATGTCAACCGTCGATTGAATGGCTCCTTTTACCTCCTAACGTCTCCACAGAAGTTTTATGCGGGATCCGATCTAACGTGCCTTTGAGCCAACCCAACGGTAGATCTTCCGGTCCGCATACGCACACAACAAACCATCGACGGCAATCCCCGGACCTACCATTATAATGACGAATAAGTTAACGGAAGGAGTCACAAATATCAGGTGGCAGCATAATATTGTGTTCCGATTCGATGATGGAGAAGTAGTGAGTAGTATCTGTCTCATGGTTTGTTGTCATGTGATTTTGGTCTAATTTTATTAAAAGCGCGTTCTGGGATTCTGGAATCTTCGTGGGCCTTGGGGAGGGGACGGACCCTGTGGTTTCGGAATACTTTGGACAATTACGTGCGTATTATCTCGCGATTCGGCCCAAGACTCGGAGCTTTCAGTCCTTCGGAGAGAGATCTCCATCTCTCAAAGTACGTTCGTATCCCTCTTTTGATTTTCCTAATTCGTTCGTCGCTCGCTCAATTCTCGGTAAGATTTCAATGCATCTACTTGTTTTTGGTTGTCGAATTCCTCTTGCTCATATTGAAATTCGTATTGTTTGATTGGAGCCCTAATCTTGGCACTTTTCTTGGCTGGATCTATTTTCTTAGCCGCCATTTCGTGCTTCGAATCGTTTTCTTTGCTTGTGGTGGGGTTTGTTCGTCCTTCTGATGGAGTTGTTAGTTTTTCTTTGATTCCTTGAAAAAGAAACCCTAATTTGTATGTTTCCTACAAGAGATTTTGTTTTTTGATTTTGGCGATTTTATTTGGCCTTCATTGTTCTGTCAGTATAAATTTTATGACTTGTTTCTTCTTTTCATGGATTCTTAGCTAAAGCGATAAATGCTAATTAATTTGATTGCTGCATGTTAATCAGCGATTTTGTTCGGTCCTCGTATTAATTTCACATATTAGTGTTTTTAGGTCGTAAGTTAATTTAAAAGAATGATAAACGTTGGGGGTTTGGGGGTTTGATTAAATGGTTGGTGGATAATTTCTTGGTTCTCAGATCTCTGATTTCTTGTCGGTTGACTGATGTTTGATGATAATTATTTGAAGGTGATTTGGCATGTTAATCATCTCTTAATCTTTGGTTGCTAATAAATTTCTAATGTGGATGGTATTGTTTTTATCCAAGCAAGGTGCTTTCATTGGTGGAAATTTGATTGCGTTTCTATCTTCAGGAATTTAGGTGGTTGTTATAGAAGAAAATGGATATTGATGAAGTCTTGTGTGATGTGCGAATCATAAACCTCCCTTCAAGGAGTGCAATATATGTGTGGGGCTATAACCAGAGTGGGCAGACAGCAAGGAAGGGTAAGGAGTGCCATTTGAGAATTCCGAAGAGTCTTCCATCCAAGCTTTTCAAGGGTACGGGAGGAGAGAACCTGCGATGGTTGGATGTTGCATGTGGCCAGGAACATACTGCAGCAGTAGCCTCTGATGGGTCACTATTTACATGGGGTGAGTCTAGTCTCTTATGCAAACTTCTGTTTGAAGTTTGACTCTAATGTTACTTCTATGATTCAATTTTATGAAGTTATATATGCTGCAAGTGCCATTAGTCATTGAGAACTAAAGGGAATTTGTTGTGACCCACTTTTTTGAGGTGTAAATGAACCTAAACGAAGGAAGCATTTTCTATCTTTAAAATGTGCATATTATGTTTAAGCTTTTAACTGAGAGGTCTATGACAAATACTGTGAAGGGATAAATGATATGAAAAGCAGAAAAATTATCACTGATATATGTAAAGAACATAGGAATCTGACCAAACATATTCAAAACCTTGGCTTCAATAGTTACTCTACGCACCCCATATATGTCTCCAGAGAGGAGTTTGGTAATTATGATGAAGTGGGTCTATTTGGTGCCTCTCTCTCTCGCTCTCTCTCTCTCTCTCTCTCTCTCTCTCTCTCTCTCTTTGAGTTTGCTGGATTACACTATAAATATATTACTGAAACTTGTTTGGCTGAAGATGACTGGCTAATTTTGTTAACGATTTCAAAAAAATAGGCTCAAATGAATTTGGTCAGTTAGGGGATGGAACTGAGGAGAGTAGAAAGCACCCCAAAAAGGTTAAGTTATTGCAGACAGAGTTTGTGAAATCTGTATCCTGTGGAGCACATTGTACAGCTGCTATTGCAGAACCGCGGGAGAATGATGGCACAAGTTCTAATCGTAGACTTTGGGTTTGGGGACAAAATCAGGTGCTTGACTTTTACCATTCTTTTGAAGGATTTTATATTGTTTTATCTAGATTTATGTAGCCTTTCCACAAGCTTTGTGGATCATTAACAAATTTATTCCTTTCCTATCAGGGGTCAAACTATCCACGTATATTTTGGGGAGCCTTTACTCCAAACACAGTAAGCGATTTCTTTAAGTACACCTCTTGGATTCACTGTACTAAACATTTAATATCCATTGACATATCAGACTGAATAACATGCAATGTGCTTCACTAAAACATGGAGGAGTATTCACATGTAATTTATGCTTGTTGTATGGCAATTTTGTTACTATCATTATATCCAGAAAGCTGGCTACTAAGTTCACATTTTTTTATTTTCCATATTTTGCCCAGTGTTTCTTTGTACATCCTCTAAGAATGGGCCACAATGCCATTATTTTGAACTTGACATCTTTCCTCTATCATTGCATATTCCTTTCTCTTTTCATTGATCTTTTGATCTATTAAGTTGTCACATATTTTGATCTATAAAAAAAATGTCTCCTATTTCCAAATTGCATATTTTTTTGCGAATACTTGCTTTTTGGCATGCCAGGTGACTAGTTTAAATCTGTAGGCTGGTTAATCATGGTTGCTAAATCTATATGGAGAGATGCATGGATTGCTTAATTATTACCACCTATATTTTGGACCCTTTGTGCACAGTCCACAAAATTAGAAGGTTCCTGGTTGCTGTGCATGAAATCTTCGGACTGCTGAATTATAACTGATTATTTATTGCATGTACTGAGATGTTGTCCTTTATGAGTACTTATTGTCTTGCTTTTGCATGCAGATAATACGCCAAGTTTCTTGTGGGTCAGTTCACGTAGTGGCTCTATCTGAGGATGGTCTTCTGCAAGCATGGGGTAATTGATGAAAATATTCGTAGGATTTTATGTTTAACTTATCATGGCATTTGGAGTTTAACAGCTGCTTTACCACTTCAAGATAAATAATACCTCTTCATTGATTAATAGTCTATTTATGCTAGAGCATAATGCTGAAATGACTGCTTTGTAGCTAGATACTTTTGAAACACCTCCTCATTTGCCCAGATTTCTAGGCTGTAATATTGCACAAGGATGTACATGTATTTGCTTTTCTTTTTTCTATTTTTAAAGCCAATTTAGGGAAAAACACTGTGTATCCTTACTATTAATTTCATTTGAGTTATTAACTAGATTTGTGTTCCTGTTCTGACAAACCAGGCTACAATGAGTATGGTCAGCTTGGCAGAGGCTTTACTTCTGAAGGACTACAAGGAGCTCGTGTATTGAATGCATATGCGAGATTCCTCGATGAAGCCCCCGAGCTTTTGAAGATCACACAAGTGTCATGCGGGGAGTACCATACAGCAGCAATATCAGAAAATGGCGAGGTGTAAGTCATCTGAAAGGATGTTGGTTTTTGGAGTTATCCCTGCTGTCAGAGATGAGATCATGTGGTTTTCTCGCATGACACGAGTAGCATTATCAGACTCTTGAAAGCTCCCTAAGTGGATACCCAATTTAGTTGGTAGATGAGACACTGCATAGGAAAGGAGTTCAGTTGATTAACTAGTCCTGTGTTAACTTAGTTGTGTGCTCACTCACCAACAGTAGCATTTTCTGCATTCAAGCCTAGAAAGGTTTTTAAAAGGACTATGTAATGTGGGTGGTTGAGGTGATGCATAGTGAAGTTGCGGCATGTGGGTGCATATGTGGGCATCTGTGAAAATATTTAAAAATAAAAAGAATTCATAATATTAGATAAAAGTTGGTTAGAAGTCAGAAATAAATTTCAATGGAAAAGAAGGAAATTCATGCATACACTTCCCTACTTATTTAAGAGCCTTATTTAACATAATATGACATGCTAATGTAAAATGATAATAATATTCTCTATGAGCTATCTCAAATTTCAGGTGCATTAATACTATGATCAAATTGGCAAATTAACAAATATCAACCAAAAAACAAGCAACAGGGATGCTGGAGTTATAATTCAGACTAAAGTACATGTCTAATAAACAAGAGGCATAGTATTTAAGCTACTAATTTTCTAAAAGACTTAAAAGTCAATCTGCTTTTCTTGAGGAAGTGACTTATCATTCATCGTTGTTACAATCCATGTGTCTAGGCTGCATATGAGAGCTACTTGGGCCTATTTAGAAGTGACAGCCCACTATTTAGCCAAGCCCTGGTGCAATGCAGTTACCAGGCTTCATACACAAATGTGGCTGTGTTTGCGGCCACATGAACCACATTTTAAAACATTGAAGCCTAGGTCATGAAGAACTTACCTCCAATAGTGCATTAGCAGGCTTCGTGGGGTCATAAACATACTCATATCTCTATGTAAAGAGTGTACACAAATACATGAATATATGTCTATATACATGCTTATGTAAATTATATATATCTATATGTGTATATGTATATAAAGATAAATTATTACCAAGGATTAAAACATCTTTATGCATGCAAGTGATGCGCCAACTTGGCATTGGCATAGTACATGCCATGTCATACCAGTTCATGGTATTAAGCTGGCATTGTGCCAGTCATGTGCATTGGGAGAGCATGTAGCACGCTTTGCCAACTGGCACTTTAATCCATGGTTATAATCCTTCAGAACCATACTTTGCCAATATTGGTTTGTGTTCCATGAAACTGGTTACCAAATGGTTCAGGTTTGATGGTTACAGATCAGGATTGCTTCAATAGTTATAGGGCTTGACTTGAACTTGGCCTACTAATACTTGATATAATCCCAGACCTGATTAAAATGTTCAAATAGCTAGACCTATGTACCGTCTGATTTAGACTTAATGTGAATTGACTTGAACCCAACTGGACAATCTGATGACAGCTCTGTTAAGGTACATTCATTGTTGTGTTGGCTCAAGTTAGAATATAGGTTGGGCAGGGAAACAGTACATAGATCTAGAAATACGAGGAAATAAGTCTTGTAATGCATGTTTGTCTAGAGCACGAACAAATACAATGGGCCGACATTGAAGGCCCTATCTGCAAATCTTGTTTTCCTTGTCTCAAACAAATCAAACCCATACTTTGGTATGCTAGCAAAGGCCAAGGCAATAAAGAAGAAAGACCAGGCGCAGGGCCAAAGGCAGCATAGTACTCAAGCCGAATCTGAAGCCCTTTTTGAATCCTCTCGCCATTACCTGGCAGCCTCCTCATTGGTAAACGTAAACTAAGCCCCTCCAGTTGAAAGCCGATCACTTGATCCGATCGGGGAGAAGGAAGATTTTTTTCAATCCGCTTAACTCATATCTCTTAAAAGAAAACTAGAAGATGGAAGAATTGCAAAAGTAGGGCTTAAGTTTTTTTTTTCGTTCATTGATTCTCTACATTTCCTAAACTAAGGTATATAGCCCCTATTTATAATACTAGCAAGGTTTCTCTTTTCACGATTTAGGGTGGATTTTTTTTAGTTCGAATAGGACTAAGTATCCTAAAATATATGACTAATAGAAATATTCTAAAAAAAGCTAAACTTTAGAAATATTATAGAAAAAACTAAAATTCTTGATGTAGATCTCTGACTTCTACATCAACTCTGCCTTCTGTTACTTCGTTTGTTCTTTTCAGATAGAAAGCTACGCACTGTCAGATTCTTATCCTAAAAAGAAAGTTTTGGTTTAACTAGACCATTTCGGGGCCTGAACGATAGAATTTTATTGTAATTCAACTTTTTAGTTGTAGATCTTGAAAAACTATCCAATTTTAAAAAGAAAAGATCATCTTAATCGGGCATCGTATGAATAAGTTATGGCTTCCAGAAGTTTAGCTTGCGACTCGGCTTTCTAATGTGGATTTCGCTCTTGAACCTTATCTAGTCCTACTTATAGTGGTCAAAGTGTTCTACATCAAGTTGGGTGATTCTCCTAAATATTTGTAGTGGCTAAAGTGTTCCATATCAAGTTTAGTAATTCTTTTGGATGTTCGTAATGGCCAAAGTGATCCACGTTGAGTCTCGTGATTCTTCTGGATATCCGTAATAGCCAAAGTGTTCCACATCGAGTTTGGTGATCTTCTTGGATACTTATAGTGGCCAAAGTGATCCATATCGATTTTGGTGTTTCTCTTAGATATCCGTAGGGGCCAAAGTGGTCCATATTGAATCTGGTGATCTTCATGAATATTTATAGTAGCTAAAGTGATCTACATCGAGTATGGTGATCCCTTTAGATACTTGTAGTGGTTAAGGTGATCCATATTGAGTTTGATGATTCTTCTGAATCAGAGTTCCTCGTGTTTAAGAGATTTAACTCTTGCTAAATCAGAACTAAAGATGAAAAAATGTTCGCTTCTCCGTCTCGCGATTGAACAACCTGGCATTGCTCGAAGATAGTTTCTACCCTGGCTCTTCTTTTCTCTCGAGTTTCAGCGAACCACTTGTTCTGCTCCTACATTTGGACTTCGTGGTAGGGACGCTTCTTATTATCCTTTGTCGATGATGACTACAGTGACTCCTTGATCTCAATCTCAATAAATTAGTCAATGGAACCAAGGAACGAGAGCTTGGCCTCTTATAAATAGTATCAGGTTCTCCTGCTATTATTACAAATTTGTTGCAGGCATTAACAAGTTGTTTTGCTTGGGCAGCAACTGCAAGGTCAATGTTATCTTGTGTTTTGGAGGCATTGATCACGAACTCATCTTTTACAGGATACTTCTTCAAATGCCAGTAGAAGTCTATGTCTCGATTCCAAAGGTACGGGCTTTCAAGGATAACCTGGCAAACATCCAAAAAAAATGCTTTACAAGTTATCTTGTCAATACCTCTCAATTATGGCGAATTTGAAGGTACACTACTGGGTGATTCTCAACTTGATGTCCTTCTGAATTCAACCAAGAGGATAGGGATGTGGATGAGGCTTAGTCTGCAACCCCAGCTTCTGAACCAGATTTTTAGAGATGAGGTTTTTCTAGCTTTAGGATCTACAATAGCCTCAATGATGCTTTGTTTCATCTGAATCATCAGGCGGAAGAGTTTCTCTTGTGCCTCTAGATCTGCTTCAATTGCTGCCTCGAGTTTTCTCGCCATCACGCTCAATTTGGAGTCTGCTTGCTCAAGCTCATGCAGCTTCTTAACTTTTACAAGATTGGGAGCCACCTTTTTCTTCTTTTTGGATTTTTTGTCCTTCTGTGTCTTTCTCTTCGGCTGCAGCTTGGCGTGAAGTTTCCAACACTTTTTCTTGCTGTGTCCACGGAGGTTACAATGATCACAGTAATTTTTTTGAGTCGTGTTGGCTTACTTCTTATCTTGCTCCCCTTATGGCTTGATTTTTTGCTGTCTTTTTTAAACTTGTCGTCCCTTTTACCTTTCTTAGGCTGATTTTTCTCCTCGATTTCTATGGCCTTCATGCTGGCTTTGCTGATGTCTTCAACTTTAAAGAGTTTCAGCTTCTTTTGGATGCTCTCGTGAGACTTCTGACGTACTTCATGAAAACTACATGATCGTCGATGGATATTCCAAATGAGATTGTTTGCTTGTAGAACTCGGTGGTGTAGTTTTGAACAGACTGATCATACTTCTATCGTAGGTACTGCCACTTGATCCACTGATCCTTCTTATGGTCAATTGGTAAACTATTTCTTGATTATATTCTTGAATTTGTTCCATATCGGATTTGAAACGTTGTTCCTTATGTGCGAATTCCACCAAGTAAGAGCATGGCTAGAAAGATTAAGATGGACGAAAGCTATCTTCTGAATACTTGAGCATCTATAGATAGTAAAGTATGTCTCTAACTGGTCTAATCAGTTATCTAGCTTCTCCGCATCAACAATTTAGTCATATATAAGGATCTCGATTCGAGCCTCAACTTTAAACGACTGAAAAAAGAGATTTTTCGTACCCATAGGTTGCTCATCCTCATCTTGCTCGCTGGATGGTAGATCTTCATTTCAAAACGTGGGTGACAGCTTCACAACAGAAGTTGCTGATGCTTGTGCTGAAGGTATCGCCAATTTGATGATGATCTTGTTGAATTGGGCAATCTTCTCCTCTAGTTGTATGAGAAGTTTCTTTGTCTCATCATCCATCGAGGAAGAACTAGCTGTCATACTCGCCTTTCTCCTTTGATATGCTTGAAGCACGGATAACCCTTCTCGTGATTGTTTATATTGCTTATGCGTCTAGATCATGAACAAAGGCTCTCATAGATATAGAGGATTGGAGCTTTGATACCAACTTGATCTGATTAGCTCAAGTTGGAATTTGACAAGGTAAGAGCATGGCTCTGATACCAACCTGATCTGAATGGAAAGAAAGAAATTTATTTTCGACCGCTCAGATCTCTCAAAAGAAAACTAGAAGATGGAAGAATTGCGAAAGTAGGGCTTAAGTCCTTTTTTCTTTCATTGATTCTCCACACCTCCTAAACTGACGTACATAGCCCCTATTTATAATACTAGCGAGGTTTCTTCTTTCATAATTTGGATTGAATTTCTCTCCTAGTTCGAATAGGACTAGGTATCCCAAAATAAATATGAATAATAGAAATATTCTAGAAAAATCTAAAATTTCTAGAAATATTATAGAAAAAACTAAATTCTTAAGGAGGTAGATCTTGACTTCTACGTCAACTCTACCTCTTCTTTCTTCGCTTGATTTTTATTAAATAGAGAGCTACGTCTGGTCAAATTCTTATCCGAAAAGGAAACTTTTGGTTGACCATCCCGTTTCGAGGCCTAAACAATGAAATTTCGTCCCAATTCAACCTTCTAGTTGTAGATTTCGATAAGTTATCCATTTTTTTTAAAAAAGATCATCATCTCAATCGGGCATTGTATGACTAAGTTATGGCCTTCGGAAGTTTGGTTTGCGACTCGACTTTCCGATGTGGCAGATCTCGCTCCCGAACTCTGTCTAGCCCTGCTCGTAGTGGCCAAAGTGTTCCACATTGAGGCTAGTGATCATTTTAAATACTCGTAGTGGACATAGTATATCACATCGAGTTTGGTAATCCCTTTGGATACTCGTAATTGCCAAAATGATTTACGTCAAGTCGGTGATCCTCCTAGATATCCATAATGGCCAAAATATTTCACATTGCGTTTGGTGATCTTCTAGGATACTTATAGTGGCCAAAGTGATCCGCATCGAGTTTGGTGATCCTCCTGGATTTCCGTAGTGGCCAAAGTAGTTCATATTGAATTTGGTGATCCTCCTGAATACTCGTAGTATCTTTAAGTGTTCCACATCGAGTATGGTGATTCTCTTGGATACTCATAGTGGGCTAGGGTGGTCTATATCGAGCCCAGTGATCCTTCTAGATCATAGCACATGCGCCGTCTATTTTGGATGCAATCATGCTTTTTCATCAAAACAGGATAGGACATGCTGCAATGGGATAAGCTAGCTTCACATATCGCTTGTACTTCAGTGGTTAGAAAAGTAAAATATTTAGGATGAATTTTTAATTCATGATCCTGATTGCTTGGTAAATATCCAGCACCTGATCTGGGAATTCTATGCAAACGGTGTAATTGTCCTTGAAAACAGTCTTTTCAATTGAAGTGCCAAGAGATAGCATCATACGCAAAAATTTGAAAAGCCAGTAGTTCTTGGAGTTGCTAATAAGTTGTCATCATACATCTCCTAGACTTGACCTTGTCAGTTCATATACAGTAATTCCAGAACACAAGTTATTCAAAATTTTGGGTTCATCCTGGCATCTTGTTATTGCGAAACTCCTACTCCCATTGGAGCCTGCTCTGTACCAAGGTGATGGTTACTTTATAAAGTTTCTCTAGTGAGTTGATTTTACAACTGGGCACATTTATTTCAAGAATGTTGCATCTAGCAAAAAGTTATGATATCCGATTATGAAATTGGTTTAAAGTATGAAACAATTTGAGGTGCTGATTCTGGATGTTGATCTAGATGGATTCATTGCTACCTATTATAGATGAGTATACATGAAAAGTTGCTTGATTATTATTTATGAGGATCTCTTTTTAATTACTATTTCCCCAAGTGATGGTCAAATAGCTATATTTCAAGTCTGTTTCTTTATCCTACACAGCATTTCCTGCTTCTTAATTAAAGATGATAATCAGAATATAACATCAGGAATCGTGGTTTTTTTCCTTTTTTTGTGCAAATGTTAGTTACAGATTTCACAGAAATAGAACTGCAGGTTAGAGCTTTTCTTTCCTTGAATCCAACAATAAACCATCCGGTGATTCTTTGATTTTATATGTGCAACACATGATAGGTTGCAATGCTTGCCTTGTTTCATTGATCACTATTTGATAAATTAAAGTTCCATTTTGATCTGCCAACTCGATATATTTCACGCCAAGGTTCCTGATATCATTGAGATTGCACATGTCAAGGTATTTTAATTACTCATGTAGCTTAAGATGATCGGTTTCAAATGTTTTGATGCTGAATTTTGATTTGTTGCTGAGACTTAGGCTACTGCATGATATTTTGAGAGTCTCCATTTACGTCTAGAAGCATCATCAGATTTCATTGTCTTGCCTTCTAAATTGTGGTTCAAAAACAGCTCAGATGGGAAGTGTATTTCTGTAAATATAAGAGCTGGCTATTACTTACCACCTCAACTATGTAGAAAATCTTCCTCTCCATGTTTTTTTCCCCTAACATATGGAAACATAAATTTTCTACAATTTCTGTCATTTAAATACTTGTTTTTCCTTTATCAGTGATTTGTTGAACACTTCATACCAGTATAACAACTGTTGTTTCTAATACCTATTCATTTATCTCCTGTCCAGTTCTACATATCCATGTCCATTCTGACCTATCTTTCATCTTATGAAGCATAGTCATGAAAATAGGATTCGAGTGTAATTTAGCAAGTGTATAGGGAAAGACTGTCAGACAATTTAGTGAATAGCAAACAAATTTCAAATCAATTAAGTTTTCTAAGGGTCTGCTTGGTTGCAAGGGAACCTATGATAAAGGAAAAGAAAATCTATTCAGTGGAAAAGGAAATTTTGATTTTTCCTCATTCTTTGGTTTGTTGGAAAATTTGATGGGTTAAGTAAAAAGTTGCTGCTGCTGCACTCTTGCAAAGTTGAAACTTTGCTTTTAGGTGCCTTTTTTGGTAAAGCAACCAAGTTAAATATCCAACAAATATGGAGCATGAAATTTTCCTGCAAAACAAACAACTAGAAAGCCTTTTGCAAGGGAAACAAGTTTTAACACCTTTCTTATTGAAATCAAACAGACCTTAAGGATTTTTGAAAGCAATATTATCTAGTCAGATTTGTCATTTACAGTATAACAGCGGATTCTCTGCATCTGACTGGCCACCTTGGTCCAAATTTGCTCAGGCAAAAATCTTCTGGATTTTGTAATAGTTAGTATAGGAGTGCTCCAGAGTTTTGATTACATTTGTCTACATCTGCATATTTCCTATTTTATTGAAGTCCTAATGGTCCAATGTGATTAGAATTTTTTAGTCAATTATTGAAGTTGACTGTTGAGCTCTGATGGGGTTTTGCTGTTTTAAGGTATACTTGGGGGCTAGGAAGTATGGGACAACTTGGGCATTGCTCTCTTCTGTCCGGGGATAAAGAGCTGCTTCCAAGGCGAGTGGTCGCCCTAGATGGAATATTTGTTAAAGATGTTGCCTGCGGTGGTGTACATACATGTGCTGTAACCTCAAAAGGTGCCCTTTATGCTTGGGGTGGTGGGCAAGCCGGGCAGTTAGGGCTCGGCCCCCATAATGATTTGTTTTCTTGCATTGCTAATGCATCTGATATGTTACTAAGAAATATTCCGGTGTCGGTTATTCCTAATGGAGTGCAACTCATTACTTGTGGTCATTCTCACACACTTATTTCTATGAGAGATGGAAGGATATATGGATTTGGTTACAACAGTTATGGTCAGGCAGCTAATGCTAAATCTACATATGCCTGGTTCCCTTCACCTGTTGATTGGTAAGCTATTGTCAAATTATCACATTTTCTCTCTCTCATTATGTAGACCATCTAAAGTCTAAACCCCTGAAATATTTTATTTAAGGTGTGTGGGAAAGGTTACGAGACTGGCAGCTGGTGGTGGTCATTCAGCTGTTCTAACTGATGCCTGCTCTCTGAAAGAATTGTGTGAGTTCAGGCTTGCAGAGAATGTGAATCTATCGAATTCTTATATAATTGAGGATGTTGCATCTCGAATTGGTGCAGATGCCCTGGCACGGCTGTGTGAAAGATTGAGGTATGGTCTAACCTGAGAACTTGAACTAGCACTGAATTACTTCTGAAGTTATATAACAAGGCACTCTGCTAAATTAGAAAAAAAACTGATAAAACCTACCTGTTAGGTGATTTCTAAGCAATGGCAGTTGCCAAATTCAAACCTAGTAGCTTGAACAATTTGTACAACATGCATTATGGAACAATGGTATGGTCAGTTACAGCATGTCTGTTTGGTAAACCAACCTAGGCCTCTTCTTTCCACACCCGGCCTTTACCAACTTCTTACTGAAATTGGTGCATGCAATGTAAAATACTACTACCAGGGTTCCCTCTCACACACGCACAATCCCATTGTTGGAAGGTCCCCGTGGGATATTTTTTTGCCCATTTTTTTTCCTGGTATAAAACATGCTGATTGGTAGTTTGGCTTTTGTAGGGAGCATTCGTTTGTGCAAGGCAATTGTCACTGTGAAGAAAAAGAGGACAGCAATGAAGGCTAAGATGAAAGCCTGTGAAGTTAACTCTCCTTTGTGTTATGTAATATTTGTCTTATTCAAAGAGCATAGCGTCTTGCGTAAAATCAGAAAAAGAAAAAGAAAAGCATAAGCCAAGTATGAACAGTCATAATTTATTATCTTGTCAAACTGAACCATGAAAGGTTACCTATGTAAAATTTATTTGAGAAAAACAACATTCATAGGTTGCAAGAGCACCTGTCTGGTTTATGAAGCAGCTATTATTACCCATGGTGGCTAATTGAACTCATGCGCAGAAAATTCAAAGTTTTCCAGGTAGAACAAGTACAGAAGCGGGAGCGTAATCGTGGCTACAAGAGTGACGCTATTCTTTGCATGGTTTTCCTCTCCTTTTTATTATAAGTTTCCGCGGAAACTTAAAACATATTGATAGCTAGAAGGATGTGCAAGCAAACATTACCTCGTTTTCTTTTATTACCAAGTTGCATGATGACTAAGAACCTGGTATAGAATACTTGCAATTCTTAAGTCCAAGATTCATCAAGCATATATGCCTCGGATGGTGGTATCATAATTGACAGGATTCAGGCTGCTTGCCAAGGGTAGATGGTGTAGCATGTATAGCAAAATCTTGCCACTTTGCATCTTTCTACATAAGAGGACAGGCATCAGCATTGTTCTTGGCAGGGCTGTAATAATTATAGTAAAGAAAATAAGATCTGGATATTTACTAGCAGGATTTTTGATTCAGTACAACCATTATCTCCTGTACATTAAATTACCGACAGCATTTTACATGCTAGCTGTAGCCACTTTAGCACTTGAGTCTAGATAAACAAGAGCAAATTAGTACACGATACACCTAACAGGATCATGACACTTCTGGTTCCGACAGTCCCATCTACTTCCAGATGGGGACATACAGGAAAACCCCAATCTCAACACTTCCCTGAGATATCTGGGCATGCATTTTTTAATGTAACTGGAGAGTGTTCCGAACATCCAAACACAGTATAATCTAAAGAGTTCATGAAATGTTTAAGCCATTCAAGTCGATTGTGGAATGGTAGCAATCTATCCATTCAGGTGGCTGAGCATCCAAGGTGGTAACAAGCTGTTTCCTATACGAACCTGGGGTTGTGCTGCTTCCTCCCCATGTTCGTTCCCGCTACATTGGTAAGTCCTGCATCAAAATGAAAAACTTTATTAGAATTGCACCTAGTTTCCTCTTTATGTACCTCTGTTGCAGCCATAGCAGATACTTCAGGCACGTGATCAATGAGCAAATTTTAGCACAAAACTAGAGACATAAAAACCAGTCATGTTGCAAAAAAATTGATCGCCCAATTTAAATGCTAGAATATCTGCTGAAAAACTTTTAGAAAGCAAGCTGGTGTAAATGATGATTACTTGCGATCTAATTGAAACCCAATCTAGAATTGAATATAGAATGTGAATTGGTTGCTGGTGTACTGATGCTAGATAATGGATGCTATTCATTGTTTGCATGCTGTACATCATGACTAAATACTTATTCACCTGTGCGCCTAGGTTAACAGATGGATCATACTTTCTGAAAGCATGTCGAGCTACAGTATCAGGACAAACTATATGGCTAGAAATAGGAGTTATGGCGTGAGAGCAAACCCAATATTCAGGGTGGGGAGAGAGTCTCCGATCAGGAAAGAGGGTGGGGAGGATGGGCATGTCTGTGGCAGGCCTTGCTGCTCCCAGTGTGCCTGCTGGTTTAGTGCCTTCACCTTCTGCTTCTCCATGAGCTGTTTCAGAAGCAACAAATGGTGCTCAACTATCAGGCCTTCATATGAGAAGGATATATCGCAAAGAACTGCATTATTAGCTCCACAGATAGAAGCTCACCTCCTTCTCCAGCATCTTGTTCTGCTCCTGCAGTGACTTTTCCTGTACAAAACACCATGGTCAGAGTAGCTATTTGAGACATTTTTTTAAGAAATCCTATGATATTAACATCAGATCTTCACAATTACGTGGAGTATCCAGATAATATTGTTGCATCGTATACCTTGGCCCTATAGGCAAAGTTAAAATAAATTGTTTCATCTAAAATTATTTTTCTTCTTTTTTTGAGAAATATGATGGGTACCAGTAGAGTTTGAACTGTTAAAATGAGATATACTTTATTGATCCCTTTTCTAGCAGCTAAGTTTTCAGTGTCTGGTGTTTAAACATGGACCTCGACCTCTCACTTGAGCAAGCTGTTAAAGGGAGGATGCCAACCACTGCACCAAAGTCCAATTGGTGATTCACCTGCTTTCCTGAATCTAATGCAATAACTTTACAGCATAATATAAACAGAATTGTCATCAGCAAAAGGATATTTAATTTTCAGTACCCTCTACAACACACACCCATGGTATCTAGGGCATTCTGTACCAAATAAAATCACCTGTAGCTAACTATCTGACTCCTTAAACATCCATGGGCATTTTGTACCAGACAGACCATCTGTAGCCATTTAACTGACCCCAACAACCACTGAATACTGATAAAAATGATTTCCAGAACTACTACAACAAACCAAGTGCTCTGAAGAGTGGTTAGCTGTACCCATGAGCACAAGCATGTTAATGACAAAAAATTGTTATCGCATTAGATAGCTTATTTATAGAAGTAGGGGATTTTGTAGTGATACATTAAAAGCATTAAAAAAAGGGAAAAATATCTTTGCCTAGGTCACCATGTTGCTTAAACAAGCTTCATACTCCCCTCCTTTATCTAGTTTCATCTTTTGCGCATATGGCAGTATAAGGATCATTTCCATTTTAAAATAATGGTTAACGGTCATGGGAATAAACTAGATAAATATGAAAGATAGACATGACCAGGCAAATGATTTAATACTGATCTGGATATCATGTAAGTGATCCAAGACTGCGTAATTTCAAGGACTTAGAGGAAACATCTTATCAGAAGCAGTGAAAAATTAAGTGCCAAATTCGCATCCCTTTTAACATGCACTCTATAAACCAAAGCTCTTGAAGATCCCAGTTGCTTGTCGTACAATGCGAACATTCTTTCACTGTTAGCAAAATATTTTGACGCTGGTAGTGCAGCATAACTTGAAGACACTTCATGACCCATTAAGCATCTCTCCATCTGTCAGGGCACACAAATTTTCATCTTTAATTTGCTCTCATAGGTCTTATCAACTAATATTCCTCTTGCCTCATGTATCACCCTTCCTCAATAACTATAACTGTGTCATATGTTGCAAAGCCATAAAAGGTAGTTTTCCTGTTGTCTAACTATCAGGGAGATGTAACTTTCCAGAGTACAAGGTTTATTGGGAAACTCATGATGAGGCTGCAATTATGGAAAATGTGCCTCCGGAGACATGATTATTACTAATAAAGATTGTTGGGATTACCTTTTTCTGAAGCTCAGAGATGGAGTCAAACATGAGTTGGCACTGCACGGCAAAGAAACTCTTTAAGCAATTATACAATTATTCGAATAATTACATTCACATTATGAGCAGACTGGTTTACCTCCCATTGTAAGAATAGATTTTCAAAAGTTAACAAATGGTAAATCATAACATGAAAATTACAGATTTAAGCATCATGGGATGCAGCATTCACGGTACAGCTGAAGTCAAGGATGAGACCACAGCTTACATTCCACTTAACAACTTAAATTAGAGGATCTCTAGTTCTTTTCTGAAACCTTTATGTTGAAAATTGAACACAGAGAATATGGTTTCAGACTGTTGCTTGTAAATATAACTGGTTCGGCATCAATACTTGGGAAAGATAGGACAGCTTTACCTTTCTTGATCTTATATGCTTTAATGAATTTTCAAGCTGTTGCTCTAATTGCTGGAGTTCTTTGAGATTCAAGGACTCAAGTTGCTCACCCATGAGATGCCTGAAATTATAGCAATGAACAACTTACAGTATGCCTTCATATAAAATTGCACCTTATACTTTTGAACTAATTTACATTACCTTTGGCTTTTTTGTAAAGCCTCAACCATAGCTTTAAGTTTGCCGTATTCATGGCACCAGTCACCCTACAAATTATTCAACAAGATGCTAGTGATTGTTACAATTACAGGGTGCTTCAGCCATTATGTTAAAAGATTATGGTAATCAATTATATTGCATATTTTTAGGCAATTTTGTGCAGATTGGAAAACATAAAATGGAACTGCATGAGTGTGCTTGTAGAAGGAAAAAATGGTAAGAAAATGGGTAGTATAGTGGTCGATAATGATTGAACAAGTAGAGGTTAAAGGGACATGGTAACATGAAGTAAAACAAAATTGTTCATTTTGCAACCAACCCACAATCAAAAATGGAGATTATGCTTGTCAAATGCTTATAGATCAAGTAATAAGACATGCAAGAGCTTGCTAACATGCCAGTAACCAAATAGAGGTGGACCAACTAGAATGGCTAGTAAGAGTGATGGATACCCACTAAATCTTTCTAAATTAAGAGCTTCATTTCTTCAAGAATTGGTACTGCTGATTATGAGGACCCTCCCCTGTTACCTTGAATAATGGTTTAACTATTATCTTCCGTTTGTTAATGATTTTTCTCCATATTGATGAATTTATCCTCTTCATAGGAAATCACGCTTTCAAATTTTCAGAAATTTAAAGTTTTGGTGGAAAATTTGACAGAATGTAAACTAAACTATGTTTCAAGCTAATGGCGGAGGCAAATTTCGGGACCCTTCTCAGTGATACTCTTGCCACCTTATGCACCTCAACATAATGGATTGACAGAGTGAAAGCACTGCACATTATGGAGACAGGGTTATCTTTTCTTGATTAGACCTCAACATCATTCGGGTCTTCCATGCATCATGTCCCATCCCGACACTCGGGTAGGAACATGCAAGGCAAAAGGATGCCCTGGTGTCCCAACGATGTCCAAAACTTTGTTGAAACTTTTACCACTAGTACTTTTGATATTAATCGTTTCACACCAAAATCCTAGATAATATTTCTCTTTACAAGAAGCACTTCCACAAGAAACCTGATGATATGGCCGAATTCCTAGCTCCTACATGTCACCACCTCAATATGAAAAGTGAAAGGAAAGAAAAAGATTCTATTGTTGAGGGCTTTTGGATGTCGATGCTACTTTTTCTTCGACCCTGCAACCAAAACTTTTGATCTCAACCTTGCCTTTTTTTTTATTGGTTATACCAACAAAAACAAGGGTTACAAGAATCTTGATCCTACTTTTTCTTCGACCCTGCAACCATAACTTTTGATCTCAACCTTGCCTTTTTTTCATTGGTTATACCATCAAAAACAAGGGTTACAAGAATCTTGATCCCTCCAAATGAATTTTTCTGAGTCACCATGTGGTTTTTCATGAAATCCCTTTTCCTTTAGCACAAAAAGAGTCAAATTACCAACCGTCACCAACGCTAAACAAAATGGTCCCAAATTTGCCACCAACGCTGTTGCCTTCCCATAGACGACAATGCTGCTATCACCTCCACCATCGCCATCACTGAGATTAAAGACAGCATCTGGGTGCATGACCAGCGGCTCAATAGATTTGGAGGCCTAAGACGAACTCACTAATAATAATAACAAATATATTTAGAAATTATTTGGGGGCCTCAACGCATTTATAGCTAAAAGTTTTTGGGGCCTCCATCCATTTATAGTTAGGGATCTTTAGGCTTAAGAGCCTCAGTGCTGTATTTATAGTTAAGAGTTTTTAGGCTTGGGAGCCTTAATGCATTTATAGCTAAGAGTTTTTAGGGGCCTCCATCCATTTATAGTTAGGGGTCTTTAGGCTTAAGAGCCTCAATGCTGCATTTATAGTTAAGAATCTTTAGGCTTGGGAGCCTTAGTGCATCAAAAATTGCCCACTTTCTTCCCCTACTCTACCATCACCACAAATCCTTTCCAACGGCCTCAAACTCAATCCCCCCACCTATTTCCCTACCATCTAATAATACTATAAATCAAACTTTTGTTCCATTGCATAATCTTTCAAGCCAAGATTTGCCATCTCAATTCTAGGTCCTATACCGGTACAATTCTGTTACAATGGTAATACATGCAATAGCAGTCGGTTAAGCATACCAACACTTATTATGTCTCGCGTACTATGTACTAGCACAATATGCACCTATACCGACTGATATGGAGTTCTATACTTGAAGCCATACATATGGTCACCCACATTCATACTGGTGCATAGAAACTAAAGATCTGATTTGCTCCTAATTGTCCCATACGCTTATTGGTGAGCTCCAATGAAAGAAGAGGTGGCAACCTTACACAAAAATTTGAAACGGGTCTGGTTTAGAAATAGCAACAAGAATTTTAGAAATAGGAGCATGCATAAAATGGCGAGCTTGATTAACGGTATAGGAGATGTCTAGCCTGAACAAAGTAAAATAATGTAGATTGCTAACTAGATGGTGAATTAGAGGACCAAGTGCTTGCGAATCTGTAACATGCGAGGGTTGGAAAAACAAAAATATGCATCATCCATAAACAAAAAATAACTAAGCCCATATCATAGGAAATAGCTATTTGAGAAAATATGCAACTTCTATAACAAAATAACATAATAAAGAAAACAAGATGGAAACGAATCATTGGATAAGGTAATTAGAGGATCTATAGATGTTATGAGTCTCAAACTTCCTCCGTAAATATATGATGACAATTTTCAATAAATAATAAGGGACTTAGATTTGACCACCAAAAATGGGGAGTTCATCTGAAAATACTTTGACTTGTTAAAAATAATCAACAAGTGAAACATGGGGTGTTAAGTGAGAAGGAAGAAGGATATTGAAGGCTCAACTAAAAAGAAAATTTGAAATTTGAAAAATACGAAGGGAAAAACATAGTTGGACCACTGCCATTCTATGGCTACCATCCTATTAAATTTTAATAAAGAGAAGTTCAAGTTGTTGCTTGTAAAGTTGATGATGCAGTAAATGGATAGTGTAAAGACCCTTTCTGGTTAGCCTTTTGGGATGAGGTTCTGAGTTATTACAAATAGTATCAGAGCAGATCTGGGCTATAACTAGTGTAGATTAAAAAATATAGAAGTATGAGCTTATTAGGATTGACCATGAGCTGATCATAGTGTTTGTGATTAGACTTGATGTATTTGTGATAGGGGTGTTAATCGGGTCGGGTCAAACATAAACAGATCGGATTAGATGTAGATCAGATCAGAAAATCATAAACTTGAACCCGACCTATTTATTAAATAGATCAAAAATTACAACCTAAACCCGACCCATTTAACCTGTTTAATAAACAGGTAGAGGTGGCAATCAGGTCGGGTCAGACATAAATGGGTTGGGTCAGATGTAAGTCGGGTCAAAAAATCATAAACCTGAACCCGACCTGTTTATTAAATAGGTCAGAAAATTACAACTTGAACCTGACCTGTTTATTAAACGGATAATCCAACTCGACCTGTTTAACCCATTTAATAAATAAAAACTTCTATCATCTCGTTCCCCAGACCCCACTGACTCGTCAGAAAATCTCGTTCTCCACCGTTTAATCTACCGTCCCTACTCTCTTCCTCCTATCCTTCCACAAACCTGCACTCCCCATGGAAGAAGAAGACGATATCTAGCACGATGATCTCTTGCTCGACGATGACGATCTTTGGCTGGACGACGACGACTCAAGTGGAGGGCCCGACTCCCAGCATCTCTTCTCCTCCCACTCCTCCTAAGGGTTGGGCTCTGAGGGGTTCGATGGATCCGACGACCTAAACTGAAGGAGGAGAATGGAAACCTAATGGAGGTGAAGAAAGCGTACCTTGAGGAGGCGCCGTCGACGCCGAAACCCTAACCTTAAGCCGCTAGGGAGGGTTTGGGGTCTTGAGGGCTGAAGAAGGAGAACGAAGATAGGGGAGGGCCCGAAATCCTAACCCTAGCCCCCGCCCTTGTGCTCTCGAATTCTCCCCCTCCGGAGGTCGTCAAACTTCCGGTACCCTTTGTCTCCGGCATCCTCCCCGCCATTCAATTTCAGGTCGGCGGTGTCCAAGGGCGTCGCAGGGGTCATCAGAGCCTAGGATAGTGAGGGGACGGGTCTTGGAGGGGGGCTTCCAAGGGTCCTTAGATGGCAGGGGGTGGCAGGGGTGATTGCTGACTAAGGAGGAGGAGATCTTCTACTGCTTGCGACGGAGGTAGGGCTTGAAGGGGTTGGAGATCATCCGCCATGTTCCATGAAGCTTTGGGTAGAGACTAGAGAGGAAGGGAGAAATGGGGAAACGAAAGAGGACGCGGACCATGTGGCGACCACGGGAAAAAGAAAACACTGCACGCATTAAATTATAAATGGGTTAAACGGGTCCAACAACTAAAACCTGTATCCGACCCAATTAATAAACAGGTTAAACGAGTCAACCTATTTATGACCCGAACCTGTTTAGGCCAAATCCGAACATGTTTATGGCGGGTCGAACATGGGTCGGGTTAACGGGTCGGGTCATTTTTTGCCTAACCCGACTTGACCTGTTTAGCCCAACCCATTTTGACCCGACCTGTTTAACCTGCCCAACCCAACATAAAATCAATTTCTGTAATGATGAGGCAGTGATAAGTGATCAGGATGCATTTCATCCTGATCAATCCATCAATAGAACTGGATAGCCTTCAGCTTCAATCACATCACCATAGTCTCAAAGACGAAGAGGAGCGAAGTGTTTGACGAGCTGTGCAGCGGAGGACATAAGGGGCTGGGCTCTGAGTGGTTCGATGGATCTGACGACCTAAATCCAATGGAGGTGGAGAAAGCGTACCTTGAGGAGCTGCAGAACTCGTACCTTCTTATCGCCACCGCGTCGACGTCGGAACCCTAACCCCGCCGGTGGCCTCGTGCTCTAGGATTCCCCCCTAGAGGTCTTCAAACTCCTGGTACCCTTCATCTCCAACATCCTCTCCGCCGCTCGATTTTAGGTCAGCAGCGTCCGTGCCCTCGTCGAACTTGGAAGTCCAGGCTGACTTCACCTGCCTTGCAACGGCCCGCTGAGCCTCGGCGTCCTAGACCCCCCGCCGGATCGCGACGACGACGAGCACCGAGATATCGTCGACTGGGAGGACGACCTTGTCCTCGGCGGTGAGTCGGGGGCATCGCAGGGGTCGTCGGGGCCGAGGATGGTGAGGGAATAGGTCTCGGAGGGGGTAGAGATCTTCCGCCATGGAGCTTCAGGTAGAGAGAAAGGGAAAAATGGGGAAACGAAAAAGGAACTATGGTCTTAGCAAAGAAAAAAAAGAGAAACTATGCGCATCCAATTATAAACAGATTAAACAGGTTAAACGGGTCAGACATCTAAAATATGTATCTCACCCAATTAATAAACAAGTTAAACAGGTCAACCTGTTTATAATCCGAACCTGTTTAGGCCATATCCAAATCTGTTTATGGCGGATCGAATATGGGTCGGGTTGGCAAGTCGGGTCATATTTTGCCACACTTAATTTGTGAATGGATTTTCAGCTTTAGTCTAGAGAGGATGCAGAGTCTAAATAATGAAAGTAAATGAGTTCTAGTATATGCATCTGTTTAGCCCCACATCAACAATACACTCGGTAGATTTTGGGTATATATACAGAGCTAAAGAATCTAAATAATATTTTCAGCTAGCTATTTTGGATGAGATCCTAATTGTTACAAGCTCAAAATTATAAGCTTCAGAAGTAGTTGTAGTGAAGTATCTTTTAATTTTAATAAGAGAAATAATCATTGCTAGGATGCAATTTCATGATAAAGTTAACGCATAATGGATGCACCGTGGTAGATTTTTAGGAAGAAACAACCATGGAGGCAAAACTAGAATGAGAAAACATCAGACATTGAGGTAAAATTAAATTGAGCAGTTAATATGATAATTGGTAACATCAATGAGACGCGGTACTAAGTCAACTTGAAGTAAATCTGGAATCTAATGAGAAAATAGATTTGAAGCAACTTAAACTGAGATATGTCCCTTGTCACTGAGATTGTCTCAATGTTTAGCACAGCAAAGGGTCGAAAAAGTGAGAAGACCCACTCGCATGCAATTAACCCCGTCAAAATATTTCAACTCAAAATTTGAACCCAGAACACCTGTTTCCTAGGCAGAGGGGTATGGCCCCTTTGACAGGCCCCGGTTCGCCCCAAAATCGAGGATGGGAAACAACTAGCTGTGGGACACTAGAAAGCAACAGGAAGGCAATAAAAATAGATTTTGAACGCAAGTCACAAGACTGGTTCATAATATTGTAAAAGATGCCCCAATAATCAGAAAAAAGGGGGCAAGACATCCCAAAAGGCGCAGATATGGTGAAATACAACACCACGAGGATGTTCCAGTAAAAATTAAAAATTAAAAACTGAGAACATCAAGGCGGAAACTATAGATTAAAATTGAACAAGGCAACAAAATAGATGAGAAGAGCTAACAAGGAGATGATAGCAGGAACAGGGTGAATATGAATTAGGCTGAATCTGAAATTAGCTAAGGCCATTAATTGTCAGTGCCTTTAGTATCTCAGGAACTAGATATTTTTGCATGTTAGGAAAGCAGTTCTTCAAATAGTTGTTCATAGGAGAGCGAGAGAACAATTCCATCATTGTTTGCAAAATATTTATTCATGATAAGATTTGTGCTATAGTATACTGTGACCGTCCAAACTAGATGGTATAGGACGTACCATACCATATTGGTTTGGTATTAGGATATAGTATGGATGGCATACCGATTTTCGATACGTCAAAAAAAAAATTCATATTGTATCGTATCAACGTTGTACCAGTGTGGCACCGGAACGGAGTCTAGTACCGAAACGAAAAACGTTACTATATGCTTTACTGACTGCTACTTGACGTCTTATTTCACCAATGAAAAAAGTTAAAACTTCAATTTCACGATTCCATATCTAGAGCCTACTCCTCTACTACAGTGATAAATTTGATGAGTGGGTTTTAGAAAAGAACATGGTCATCTCCACCTCCAAAGTCTATAATCATATTAAACCGACTGACAATTCATATACCAAGTTACTCTAATGTTACTTTTTCCAATTCAACAAGAATTGGCAGTGATGGATAATAAAGAATTACGTATATTATGCACACTTGAAACTCTCAGTAACTACAATTTGATTGGTTTTTGTTTTCATAGATCATCTGCCACCCTTGTTCTTTGCCTCAAACTTCAAAGACTAGAAATATCAATAGCTCGGACCTTGTAAAAGTTTGTGGCAAGGTACATTCCCCTTCTCTTGTAATAGATAATGGATTCCTATTTTACTCTATTGTTTGATTTCTTTGCTAACATGCCTCTATGCCTACTTGCCACAATAATTAGGTTTCTGTCCCTGGGACTGGCCGTAATGGAAACGAGCCAAACAGAGCATGTAATAAAGGCCGCATGCAGGCAAGGCGAGCCCCACCAACATGCAACGCTACCCGAACAACAAATCTAATCATTTCATAATAATTTTATATCAATCACGACACAATCTCAATCCTCGAGAATTAAAATCTTAAAAATGCTCCAGATAATCTAGCGCTCTCCCCAAAGTCTAGAATCTGAAAAACGAAACGAAAGAAGAATAATGAGCTATAACATATACGATTTCATTCTTATTAAATATCACAGAATAATACTCTTTTTTTGCAAAGCATACTTTTCATGAACTAATACTAAATCTAGCATTTGGCTACGACGACATACCCCAGCAGCATCGGTTATACCAAGTAATAGCATCCAAATACCACTATTCTCTTCTCGGATGGTGCGATGTCAAAACTAGTTTTTCATATTGCAAGTCGACAAGAGCAATGTATATTCTCCAGGAGCAAGCTAATCAAGTTATAGCTATATTGAATATAAATAAATATAAATATAATCACAAGTTTCCCGGTCAAACTTTTCAAAAGCATAATGCAAAACAAATCAATTACCCGATTAACTTATTTACGTGAATATTAAAATACATATTTTATTATGATATCATAAAAACTATTTTATTAACCAATATAAATAATAATTTTTCAAAATTATCAAAAATCATACTGTGAAGTGTTAGGTCACTTACCTCATAAGTGCTAATACCTAAGTAATATAATTAGTTCACAAGAATCCTTGCGACCTAATCACCTCAAAATCATACATTGAATCAATTCTACGATAATATGTAAAATTTATTTTTTTATTTTTTAAAAAATCCAAAATATTCAATTTCTAACCTTACCCCATTTTCTCTCCAAAGCATGAGATAAGAGGCGGCACAATACTTGCCCTTCTAGGCAAAACAAGGAGAAAGAGGCATGACAGAGAGATAATGGAGGAGCAGATAAGGAGATACAAGAGGTATTGGTGGACACGAGAGAGGAGATGCAAGAGGCGACAACAGAAGAAAATGGATAAGGAAGAGAGTGTTGGGTGTGGTGGAAGGAGAAAGGTAAATAGGAAGCATGCACCGTATAAAACAAGGGGAGAGAGAGAGATCATAAGGGGACTCGAGCACATTAGAGAGAGGGAAGAGGCATAAGATGTAGGGTTCTAGCATGCTATAATGAGCAGCGGAAGCTAGGAATTTTAAAAATTTCTTGATAAAGTTTCTTAACATGAAACCCTTATAAGCCAAGATCACCTTAATGGAAGATATCAAATAACATAATATAAATGCAAAAATAGAAGAATACCTCTAACGCTAATCAATGTGCAGAATTTCTACTTGGTGCCCAAGTGTTCACCCTCCAACGTTGATCCACACGAAAACTTGATTCAAGTCTTAAGCTCCAAAGACTTTGATCCTTATTGCAGAATTCTTCTAAAGAACTCTAATGGCTTGCTGTCCTAAAGAAGACCACCTTGTTTTGGCTTAGGACACACTAGAAGCAATGCTAGAAAGAAAGAAACTAATGTAAGAAAGAAAGAAGAGAGGAGTGGGGTGGAGTTGGAATGATGAAACCCATGGAGCGCTAGCCTATTTATAATAGGCGTAGGGATGCATTTCCAAGGGATGCATCTTGGAGATGCATCCCATCCACACATCCTCTCATTAAAAGACATCATCTAAAGAGCCATATCAAATAAGAGGAGGCGCAGATCAAGTGAAGAGGTGTATCAAATGATATGTCCTTTCATGTGGTCCCATATTTTGACCAAGTCAACATCACATGCCAATCACATGTCCATCACACATCACCTCTTGATCTTTCATGATGATGATCCAAGGGCTCCAATGCAAGGCGCCATTCACTTGACCTATTATGTCTTCATCCAATGGTGGGATTAAGATCCAATGGTCAATTATGATAGCCATCCTCTAACCCAATCCAATTGGGTTAAACCAACTCTCCATTATGTCTTCATCCAACGGTAGATCTAACGGTCTAGATTGAATGATTTATCAAATCTAATTCAATTAGACTCAAACCAAGCCAATTAGGTGCCAACTCTTGGCTAACCCATATTAGAACATGATCTAATCAAATTAGATCAATTAAGAATCAGATTCGAATCCAATTCGAATCAGATTCGAATCCAATTCGAATCAGGAGCTAAGGGTTTGCAACACCTGCTAGAATGTCTATCTTGCAAACATGATTTAATCCAATTAGACCCTTGATAAGTTTTCTTGTGTGTGACCCATTGGGTTCCATACTTAGCCAGCAACAGGTGTGAGTGCGAGTTGACCCAATTTGATTAGAACTCTTCTAATCGATTTAAGTCCAAACTGCGTGAATCCGAACTTAACAATTAGAATCCTTTCTAATTGGTGATCGAATTAAACTCTTTAATTCGATCAAACCTATAAGACAATATTTACGTCTAGCAATGTGTCATGTCTACCCAGAAAATATGGAATTTGGTAGAAATACCAAAAATACCCTTCAGTGGCAAGTTACCGTGCAATTCAATCCGAAAATATGTATATGAGTATGAATATATGTTAAACTCAATTTCATATTCATATATTTCTCAATCTTCTAATGATAATTCGAATAATGAAACATTAGAAACTCTTTCTAGAAGTGATTAAAATAGGATACGATCTTCTCTTACTAGAAGTGATTAATTCCTTGTTGACCTACTCATAACCTTTGTACACAATCCACCATATCCAGAAGACCTCATACACAACTTATTGTCATGAATGAGTGTTAACCAAAATATGGATTTATGTGCACAAGATACTACGGTGATCTCAGGTCAAAGGATCAGTTGCATAACTCCCACTAAGAGAATCATCTTTTGACATGTAAGTAAAATTTCATAAGATTTCTCTTTATAGGTCAATTCAGTGAACTCATTCCTCTAATGAGCACCCACATCTTTGTATTAGTGTCTTCCACAAGTAATTGTGAGATCAATCACCCTCCACATCGAGCATACATAAGATGTGCCAGTCTTTCCAGTAATATTGATCCCCGACTCAATGTACCAACGACTGGAAATATTTAAGATTAGGATTTTAGGATTTTAGGTCTCACTAGTATGATCTCATCATAGCCTCAAAACTATTGCCCTAATCTAAGGGGTTTATCACAAATATCATCAAAAGCATATGATAAAACACAATGCCTTTATTCATATTTAAATGTCATGTACATGATTTGGAAAATCAAAAGAAAATCCTTCGCAATTCATATTGCGATTGGCTTGTAGGTCATCTATTCTTTCATAAGAGAGAGATGAGAGGCATGGTTTGGTAGTCCACTTGACCAATCCAAATATAAAAGTTGGAGTACGAGACGAAAAAAAGGATCGAGCTTTACTTAACTCGAAGTAGGAGATAGACTATATCCCAATTTTCTATAAAAGTTAAAAAACTTGGCCTCCAATAGCTATCTAAAAATCTCCACAACATCTTTTGCCTCACCATTGATAGGTTTTGTCGATCACCACCGCTAAACCACCGCCAATTCGTTTCTACTTCTTGTTTTGGTGTCCAACAGCCTTGGCTCATAGTGCTCACCAGAGATTTCAGTAGAGCGCTTTTCGGAGTCTTAGGTTCTGAGAGAATTCTCTCTCTTTTTCTCTCCTCGCTCTTCCCTTTTCTTTTTTCCCATCTCGTTCTCTCTCTCTCTCTCTTCACCACTCTTCCTCTCTTTAGAAATCCTACAGACCTATTGAGGTTCAGACATCTTGATGGTTATGGATGACCTTTGACCCCAGAGGGGGTCGCGGGTATCCCAGATCTGCATTATGCAGCCTTAGTTGCGTTATGCGGCTTGCGTAAATAAATCTGAGGTAAGAATTCTAGAACATTAATCATCTATATATATAACCTATTTTGTGGATCAATGATTTTGCATTGTAAGTTATATGGTGGCTACTTATTATATAATTATTTATTAAGTATATATGGATCTTTATGAAAGAATGTATCATACATTATTGATTTTGACTCATATGGACTTTGATACTTGCAAGCATGGAATTATGTAAAAGAGTATAATGTTGAGTTATATTCACATAACAAGCATGTTGTTGATGCCCCACCACCAGCAAAAACGTGGTACTTATTGATGACCCACCACCAGCCAAAAATGTGGTACTTTTGATGCCCCGCCATGGGAGGATAATATGGTTGTGGTAGTTTAAAAATAGAACCTAAATATTATCATATCTAATATATGACAATTTGAGATATTTATTTGATGTGATTTATTACATTAAAAGATGTGTATTTATTATACACGTTCTATGGTTATGGTATGTTGTGGCATTAAATTTTAATAAATTATAAAATTTGATAATATTTTATTTATTATTATTAAAAAGCTGTGAGTGTGTAGAATTTTTACTAGGTTGTAAAGATTACACAACCCCTTTACTTTGTCATTTAGAATTATAGGATGCTTAGTCTCGCATGGATCGAGCATGGAGTTTACGTGATAGAGTTTGTAGTCTATTTTCTAATGCCAAACGAACAATTGAATATCTTGTAATTGAATCAACTTTGATTAATTGATTATGGTGGTTTTACTTAGTTGGATTAGTCGGCTATTGACAGTTGAGCTATTGAATATTTATTCATTTTATGTCTTGCATGATCTCTAAAGCATCACTTTAGGGTTCATGTGATAATGTCACATGGTCGATCCGGATGTTGTGTTTGAGGCATGACAAGTGGAAATAGAGAATAAAGAAGAGAGACGATGGGGTTGGTAAGGGGGTGCAATTTGTCAGTGCGCGAACTAGGGGGAGAACACTCCTATTTTGCGCCTTGGATTAGTGCAAGGCACTGCCTTCTATAGACGCACAAAGGGAGAGCCCAATCGGTGGGCCTAGGTATCATAATAATACTAAGCCAACCAACATCTACATTATTTCTTACCAAGCAATAAGGCAACAGATATTCAGGCCTCATACGCTCAGAGAACCTATCGACACAAGGCTGCTCTTGGCAATCTTCTTTTAAATATTTTAGTCTGCACCGTCGGGATGCACCCTTTTTCTGTGTAGTAACTAATAAGGTGTTCATGAGAAATTTGACGCTTGTTTTGAGGCATCCAACAACAAAGCAAGCTAGGGAATAATGTCATAATACAGACATAAACTTGGAAGCATGCAAAAGTGAGCAAATCTTTGTCCCTAATCTTTTCCATGATTCTCTGAAACTTATGTACTACGAAGAGAAGGGCATATCCTCATTATAATGGAAGTCCGCGATATAAGGAAATCTAATGTGAAGGAACGACAAAAATGCCCTTTGATAGTGTTACGTGACACTATTTAGTAAGCCTACTTGGTTTCCTCTAAGCCAAATTGCTTCTAGCCATGATGCAAAACCAAAAATGTGATCAAATTGTATGCCTACTTACGCTTGGACGCATGAAGTGGAGTCATTTTCACTTATGTCATTTGGAAAGTGCTCCTCAAGCACCTTCAAAGCTGAAGAGCCCATTGCCGCGTGCTCCTCAAAAGTATGCATTAATTTTTACCGAATGTGAAATAATTGTTATCGGTATTTCAATATAAAATTTTCATCAAATATCATTTCTATTTTTCTAAATAGAATATAAATTGTGAAAGCAACACTAATAACATTATCCAATAATAAAATATAATCTAACAAAAATTATTTTAATAAGCTCGAATTTAATGATGGCTGAAGGAAAAAGAAGAATGCACATGACACACAGCATATCTCATATTATCTTTAATAAAAATAAACGTGTAACTGTGTACACTACAAGCATATACTCATAAATATATAAATAAAAATTATATATGTCCCATAATTTGAGAATATTTTATACATGAAACAACAAAATGTTTTAGTAACGCACCAAGGGATAAATATGCATGAATCTGAATAACAATTTAGTTTATACCTGCGATTCTGGACCAGACGAGACTAGTGCCTTTTCAGCATACGTGTAACGTTCATAACGTTCAAGAATCCTTTCCATGCTGTGCAAGAAATAAAAGATTATTAAGATGTGTTTATTTGCTAATATATGATAAACATTTTATTCTTGATACATTAGTTACTTCTAAAAGCATATTCAGGGGCATTTCCTTCTGGTTTACAGTTCATTGGAGCAACTCAATGTTGACAACAAAAAGAAGCGAAAGGTCTGGAAGCCTGGTAAATAATACTACATGATGATTTCATCTTGTATTAGGAATAATCCGTCTATGTTGGTAGCCTGGCCTGGTGCAATAGAAAAATAGCTTGATTTCCTTGAAGATAGGCTACATGGCTATGATTTTTTCATAGCAGATGAAAGAGAAAATAGTGCATAGTTGCAAGTTGAATTATGACTAGTTTAATCAAGGCTAAAAGATCACAAGCCCGTCATCGTTGGATGCACCATCTCCAGATCAATCAGGTTTCTTAGATCAAAATGGAAGAGTATTATCTCAAAGGTGGAAGAACCAACCAAGCCGGTACTGGAACGACCAGTTACTTTAAATCAAAAAGTCCTCCAAAATTGATGGTTGTTAACATATTTGGAGAAGAAAAGAAAAACAAGAGAGAGAGAGAGAAATGATTTTATTTTTTTGTTCAGTCACATTCGGTACATCTCAAGGGTTATATATAGGCGAATATAGGGTCACGCTAACAATGAAAAATATTATTGATTGATAAAATATAGTATTACAGGTGTCAACTTGAGTTTGAAAACTAGATCACGAATGTACCGAAAAACTAACGTAATAGATGAAAAGCTGGAGTAGAAGCTTACAAAAGCTGATGTAGCAGCTCAAGAGTAAACATAGCAACTCAAAATCCGATATGGTGGATTATGTATCAAGCTGATATAACAATATAGAATTTAATATGGCAGAATATAAGCTGGTATATCAGTTTAAAAATTGATGCAGCAGATCAGAACTATTGGCAATACTGATATAGCTATCTAACATGGCAGACTAATGCATCTACTGATATAACTAACTAACATAACAAACTGGTGTATCTGTCGATATGTCTGATTGACATGACAGACTGGTATGTCTGCCAAAATGGCTGATTGAGTTTGATGATATGGCAACAACAAAACACATAGAAGATAATAGTTGCAGCGAGGACAGCTCACTGAGAAGGCAACCGAAGATTAATGATACTCATAGATCTAGGCACCAAAGAAGAGAAGCAAAAGAACTCGAACTAGAAGATAAAAGTGCCAAAGGTAGCAAATAAAACCAAATATGGAGAGAAAGGGGCCAAGCAATGGTGAGGAGAAACGATCGAAGATCTGAAGCTAAGAAGAAAAATGGTGGAGAGGAGTTCCGGATCCATAGAAAATAAAAAATCTTTGGATATTAATTTATTAAAAATAGAGGATATGCAAATCTACTAAGAAATATGGGATCTTTGAATGTTAATTCACTAGTAAATAAAGGATCTGCCAAAAAATAGAGAAACTATAGATCCACCAAAAAATAAAGGATCTTTAGGTGGCGATTCATCCAGAAACAAAGATAGATAAATCAGCATATTAGGTCTTCAAAGGCGGAAAAGATGACAACAGCATATTACATGATCGGTGGCTCTAATACCAAATTAAAATATTTGTAGAAAAAGAGAAAAACAAGAAAAAAAGAAAGAAAAAAGTGATTTTATTTTTTTTATTTCGTCACATTCGGTGTATCTCAAGGGTTATATACACTTGTATACATACTCCATATAAGAAAAATAATATAAGCTGATATAGGATCACACTAACAATAAAAAATATTATTGATTGATATAAGTTGTTATGTTATCTCTAAAATCACTCTGACAAGATCATCCTAATAAAAAATAATAATATAGGTTGATTGCAAAATCACACTAATAAAAAAAAATATTATAAGCGATGCAGGTTGTTACGAAATTTTTAAAATTATTCTAATAGAAATGATTCACAAGAAACAATATTCCTCATGAATGATCGTCTTGATCACTTCAATGCAGCATCTCTACAATGGCCCCATTTCCCTTCCATTTGATGTACACATTTTGGTTCTCCTAACCTTGCCAATGTACTAGGAACACATTCTAAGATATGTGAATAGGGGAATGTTTTACAACGTGAGATGACAACAAACACATGGAGACAATCAAACTCATAGCTACACTTTAAACACAAGGATTGGATATTTAAGATGTTGCCTAAAACTTTGAGAGGGGAAGTAAGATATGAATAAGATGCCACACACTTAAGTATAGTTGATTGCAATGACTTAGCTCTAGTTTACATGTTCAAAATGGGAAAGAAAATTCTTTAGAAAAATAATTGGCTAATCTCAATTTTGCTTTTAAAAAAATATAAAATATTATCATTACTCTTTAATTATAACATAAATAAAAGTAATCATGAATTATCTGGTTTTTTAGAGAGCTTGTAAGAAAAAATCTACATAAATATAGTAGTATATAGAAGTTACTAATATTTATAAATACTTTTACTCAATAAAGATATGAAAATATCTAAAATTATTTTTTTATTTTTTTAAATTAAAATCAATTTTTATAGAAAATATGATAAAATATGAAATATATCAATATACATGAAGGACTTGCATAATAACCTGAATGCTTTTCAATAAGTTAAAACAACGAACCATAAAAATTAGACATAGGGTTCTCGTTTGGAGGTTGGGTGCTTGTGTTTTAACTGAAAGGTTTGTTATTCAATTTTAAAAAAAATACCTTTAAGGAAGCACCTTATTATAGAGATATATGAATCCAAATCCAAAAAAAATCAAATTTATCCAAATCTGGATGTACATCCCAGTTATCGTAGCCCACTATTATATCTACTTATCCACCTTCTAACAACAGTGAAATAGTGGTGAAAGATCTTGAAGGTCAAGGCACCTAGACTCACGCTACTCTCTATCTTTTCTTTGATCTCTATCATCATCTTTCCAGCAAATCAAATACTACAACCTCGAAGGATCAATATCTTTCTCCACTAGTCAATCAAATTTTCTAGAACCTCGAGTTCCCTATCGCTTGTTCGGACGGGATAGAACAAACACAAACAAATATCCTTCACCTTCCTTGTCTTTGGGATACAAGCTGTTCAAACGTTCCATGGGCCATCTCCCTTTTGACTGTTGCTTGTGCACCGGCATGTGCATCAAATCTTGCCATTACGGGGTGGCCGAGTGAGCCTCTTACCCATGACCATATTTATTAGCCGAGTCGATCCTTTTTTAACCGCATCATATTTCATGCTCGAGGCTCTTGTTCGGCAACCATGGACCCATTTTTTTGAAGATCTAAGATGCTCAAAGCCCTCTCTTGATCGTCTCCATCTCTTCCCCCTCACCATGTATCGATCGTCAGTATGCTTGCCAGACCTTGTTGCTAATTTGCAATTAATCGAGCTCTCCACCACTAGATCTTTTGTATCCCCTCTTTTGATGTTAATGATCCTTCACCATTTTATCAGATTTAAGTTGGTTTTCTTTCTATCTTGATTTCCCATGCTCTAGTGCCTATCGCATCTGGCTACCAGCTAATCTTCGCCAAGTCTGAGACTCCACCATTTGCTGCCCTTATCATATTATTACTACCTAGATCGAATCCTGGTCATTTGTTCTAACTAATTATTGCTCATATTTGAGTGATTTTCAGCCTCAAGTGCTGCCATCTGGCCGAAGGCCGATCATCTGGTCAAGGTAGGGTTCGGAGTGGTGTTTTGTATTTAAATTCTTTAATTAAGGCAAAATCCAAATCTTCTTAATTGTGGCAATCAATCTTGATCATGGTTGGATAGGAAAAATATGAGATTAGGCCTAGTCTTGTGGATTTTGCCGAGGATAATCAATTTCTTTATTTATGTTAAGTATTAAGATCAAATGAATTTCACAATTGACAAGTGTGCAACTGATGTTGTAGATGTAATATTGCGTTAGTTGTCAACAAAGGTAAGAATTCCCCTTGCATATTCTCCTGTTAGCTAAAATTATAAATATATTTTGTATAAATTATTTGAAGAACTTTTTTGAGTTGCACGCATTACAATATGATGATATTTTAATGACATAATTTGATTAAATGGATTAAAATCTAGCATGAGATAAAGGTTTATTAAAAAGGGGGTATCGGACTAACCATGATGGTTGTGGATAGCCAGCAAGAACATGGCATATGAATAGCCAAGCCACACATAAGAATGTGACATGTGAATAGCCAACCACAAGACGAAACATGGTACATGTAACTAGTGACAAGTAGGAACATGACCCAATTCACTGGTCATTAGTAGGAGTGTGGCATCGCTAGTTCAATACCAAAAAGATGCTTGGACATCTCGAGATTGTCATCGAGTCTCACATGGAATAATTAATGAAAAGATAATTTAAAATATAACTGAGATAATTACTTCTGTTGGTATATTTTGATGCATTTTTGGTTTATTAGAAGGCATACTTATTTTGATTATTGCTCATGTGATGATATATACATGTCTTGACATTATGCTCGATATTTTCAACAGCTATGTTAACTATTGCACGTATGTTACTGCATTTTGTATATTGGTGTACTTGCATAGAGGACTTCTTATTGAACTAGTGAGCTCATATCAATCTCTTGATTCTTTTTCTTTTCAAAGCCTCAAGATCCAGCTCTCAGCTAAAGTTGGTTCTGCTGGAGAGAGATAAAAGAAGAAATAAATGTATCTAGTTCCATTGGATCAATATGTTATTGGAATCTTTATTATTACTGAGTTCCATGGTTCTGTTCCAGAATGAGATTTATAATGTAAAATTATCTAGCATGCCTTGCAATGTTCTATTGGGCCTTGCCCCAAAAAGTATGCAGCTGTATCACGCTGCCGACTCTAGGTGATGAGTCTAGGATGAGATAATTGCATATTCTTCCGATTTAAGTTCTAGCATTTTTGTCAGGCTAAGGATCCAAATCTATTTAAATTTAATTACAAATACTCCAATCAACTCGTGGTCAACCCAAATGAGCATGTTCTGCAATATCTCTTACTTTACATGTATCATTGGTCAGATATGTTCTAATACCATTTGTAATACCAAGGACATCACTCATAAAGGCTAATCATAATGTATTACTTTAGATTTCTTGGTATTGTATAAGCACCCAAAATCTATGTAGTACGACTAAACACACCCTAGCACAAGTCATTAAAGGTACTTCGACAAACTATGGCTTCAATGATGATATATAACACCGCATGCAAAACTTGTTCTAATATCAAAATAGTGTGCATGGTGATCCATCTACTTGAGAAAAATCAGCTATGCAACAATCGAGAGAAAGAATTAGCAAACTAACAATTCATTAGAAAATAAAGCTAGAAATTTTATTCAATCCAAAGATATCCTTTACAATGGTAGGTACCCCTATTTGTACTTGCAGGATTTCTGATCCTCCTTTACACATAAGGAAGAAAAGTGTATTTCCTATAGTATGCTAAGTTTTTATGTGGTACAAATATGAAAGTAGTTATAGGAATAAAGAATATTCTCCATAATATGACTCTTGATTGAGTAGATTTTCTGAAAGATCTAGATATCAGGTTCTCCAAATGTACTAGGATTCTCTAGGATTATTATCTAATATGTAGTGGCTTTTTAGAATTAACTTAGATCAAAATCCAATGCCGAACCCTTTTGCTCCTCTGGTTAGGCTTTGAGGCACATGAGTTCAAGTCTATGACATGGGCATATCAATATGGTTCTCCATGATTGCCTTATTTTATCAAAGAAATGAAAAAGGTTTTTCTAATGGGAAAAAAGAAGGTATCTTCCAATATATATCACTTAAGGAAATCCATAAAACTAGTACTTCGTGCTAATTTCTCATGACCTCTTTCTTACCTCGAAGATTGGCACCTAACTAAACAACACACATCTTGTGTATTCTTGTGGTTCAAACATCTACTTTACTCTATAATTGGATTGTGCTAAGATGCATCGATATGAATAGAGAATATAGATACGGCACCTAAAAATATGTTAATATAGCAAATCTTCAATAAATGAGATCCAATATGGATAAAAAAAATAAATATATTCATTTAGCATATACAAACATGCTCAACTACGCGCATACACATATATACATATATACCCATGTAAATAAGCATCTACAAAAGAGAGTAGACGAACATTAATATAACATGGACCATGCTTTATACAAATAGCATCAACTTTTACAATCTCATTATACAGTCATCTTTCAAATCCATAAAACCTCTTAATATTTAAAATTAATAACAAAAATTCCAAAATTGGTGTTCATATTTAAAAGGTAAGATAGAAAGCAGCCCTCCCCTGGAGGGGGGGATATATCAGGGAAAATATCCCATGTATATTTTATGTGAAATAAAGTATTTCTGTTTCCTAAGCATTAATAAGTCAAAGTCGAGGAACTCACGGGTGGACTGGGGCTCCAAAAACATTAGCAGCCAAACAAAACAAAATCAACAACAATAAATATCATACTTTATTTTTGTTTTAATTAGGTTTCATTATTACACCAATTTATATTTTCTTTTGGGCCCATTTGCAATTGGATATGTATCAAATCCAATTACACTACTAAAAACAAAAGACTTCATCATTATTGAATTAGGAGTTGTTAATAATAGTTAGTCATCCACGAAGAGAGGAAGAATTTACACCTCTTCCTGGTAAGACTTTGGTTTGTTGGAAAATTTGAGGGGTTAAGTAAAAAGTTGCCGCTGCTGCACTCTTGGAAAGTTGAAACTTTTGCTTTTAGATGCTTTTTTTGATAAAGCAACGGAGTTAAATATCCAACAAATATGGAGCATGAAATTTTCCTGCAAAACAAACAACTAGAAAGCCTTTTGCAAGGGAAACAAGTTTTAACACCTTTCTTATTGAAATCAAACAGACCTTAAGGATTTTTGAAAGCAATATTACCTAGTCAGATTTGTCATTTACAGTATAACAGCGGGTTCTCTGCATCTGACCGGCCACCTTGGTCCAAAATTGCTCATGCAAAAATCTTCTGGATTTTGTAATAGTTAGTATAGGAGTGCTCCGGAGTTTTTATTACATTTGTCTACATCTGCATATTTCCTATTTTATTGAAGTCCTAATGGTCCAATATGATTAGAATTTTTTAGTCAATTATTGAAGTTGACTGTTGAGCTCTGATGGGGTTTTGCTGTTTTTAGGTATACTTTGGGGCTAGGAAGTATGGGACAACTTGGGCATTGCTCTCTTCTGTCCGGGGATAAAGAGCTGCTTCCAAGGCGAGCGGTCGCCCTAGATGGAATATTTGTTAAAGATGTTGCCTGCGGTGTACATACATGTGCTGTAACCTCAAAAGGTGGCCTTTATGCCTGGGGTGGTGGGCAAGCAGGGCAGTTAGGGCTTGGCCTCATGCATCAGAATGAACCCTCGCATAAGCATTCTTCACCTCAATGAATCCACCTAAAGGATGAGATTGATAGTTGCACAAGAAAAACTCCTCCAAAAGACAAGACTGGATAGTTAAAAAAAACTCACTACAACATGCATGGAGTACTTCATCCTGCAGAGGAGGGAAAAAGTCACGCTCTCAATACATGCATCAGAATAAGTGTCCAGTCTATGACCTCATTTTCCAGAAAGCAAGTTCAAGAAGTAATTTGACATGCTCAACTATCACCCACCTTTTTAACTCAAGAGAAGTTTGGAACTAGAATTGACAATAAACAACAGTCCACAAATGAAAAATCAGCAAGAAAAAGGCTCAAAAATAAGCCAAAATTGGGCCCGGGGAGTACTTTAGGCTGAATTGGTATACTTAAACTTGGACCACCTATGTGCCATAAGCTCTTTGATAATATTAAATATCACATCAACAACAAAACTAATGATTATTCCTTTTCCTCACTTTATGAAACAAAAATTTATTGCAAATGAAACTGTTTGACCTCCTTACCCAAAAAAGTTTTCAGTGTCTATCTAAAACCTTCTGCAAATATATCCAATGGAAATAATTTCCTGCTATCAGATCCCAAACAAACTTCGCATTTTCAAATTAAAGCTAAAAGCCAATTTCAGCACTGCCATCCCCCAGGTCCAAAGATGCACATATCGAGAGGTTAAATATCTACACCCACATTTCTCTATGCCATGAAATATCCATCTTACCAGTAACGTCCAACAGTCATCCTGCGGCACTGTACAGTCGCCACGCGTGTTCGCGTGCGTGCTAATTGAAGCAAATCTGGTGCGAGCCGAACTATACACCGAGTCGTTAATGGACGTAACAGCTATTAAAAGTTCATAATGACGACGCTGGTGGATAGTTTTTAGTGCCTCCGATTGAAGTCTTTCTGCTGCTTTTTTTGATCGTATGATCTGAAAGGCAAGAGAGGACACAAAATTTATGGTTTCCTCCATTTCTCCAAGTTTCTGGCGTGAAAATATTCCAGCGCGCAGGAGAAACAACAACATATGAGGAGCAACAAGAAAAACTGAGCTCAAAGACAGTATATTTTTGCAAGGAGATTCCTATGAGTGAAGGAGGCCGGAAGTTGCTGGTGAAAACGTAAGAAGCTTCTTGCTTCACCTACTATGAAGTTTTAAACCTGCTCCTGACAATAACCACGATGCTGTGATCCTTACTGTTCAAATGATTGTATGCAAATGGAGAAATTATGCCTTGATCATTCAGACAGATTCCAGCATCTGGATTTGTTGTTCAGGTTTCCACGGAGATAATGAACAAATACGTGATGGCTTGTGAAAAGATAAGACGTGAAGAACCAAGAACAGCATGAACGATCACAAACGAAAGAGAAGAACCTTTATCTCCACATTTTTTTGGAGTTGACTGATCCTGGCTTCTTTTATCAATCAATGGAGTGCAAAACACCACCAGAAGAAAAAAGGAAAGGAAGGAGAAGAAGGAGAAAAATAGATCTATTTCCAACGTGCCGGCAGGATACGTCAGAGCATGGATCGAAGAGTTAAAACTAGAAATAGTAAGCTTGCGGACCTGCACTGGAGTAGCAAAGTGATCCTCATGTGATATCTAGGGATTCATCTCGTACATACCAAAAGGAGCGTCTGATTTCAGAACGCTCTCGAAGGCCGAGTGCAGTCCAACCCAGATCGGAAAAAATACGAACAGCACAAATGGGCACCGTCTTAAATTTCTTTTTTTTTCCTGGTATTACTTGAGCTCTACTTAGAAAGAAGAAACTTATGACAATTGGTATACCAAAAGAGTTTCTTACCCGGAAACCAGAAAAGCAAGCAAAATTTAGCATTCCGCCTGTGAAATCTGAGGAGATTAGTACTAAATTTCTAGATCTGATGGGATGATGAACCGAGATTAATTTACAAGAGAAAAAAAAAATCAAAACAAAAAAAGCGTGCATCCTAGAAAAGTTACCGTTAGAACTCTCCTACTTTCCATCCCAGAAAAGGACACGAAATTTAAGATTCACTTAAGCAACAGAGGAAACAGATCGGGAGAGATAAAAAGGAGAGATTCATTACCAGGAGTCGGTGGCGTACTCGTAGAGCTTGCCCTTGGTCGAGAAGATGATGAGGGCGACCTCGGCGTCGCAGAGGACGGAGATCTCGTGGGCTTTCTTCAGGAGCCCCGACCGGCGCTTCGAGAACGTCACCTGCCGGTTTATCTTGTTCTCGATCCGCCTCAGCTGCACCCTCCCTCTCCCCATCCTTCCCTTCTCCTCTTCTCTCCTTCACCACCACCCCGCGAGCGAGGGAAAGGAGAAGAATTGGTAAGAGTATAGTAGATAGAAGAAGCGAGAGAGAAAGCGGAGAAAGAGAAATGGGTCTTCTGAAGAGTCCGGGCTTGTGCTATGGAGGGAGGAGGCAGGAGCCCGCTAAGAAGGGAAGGGGAAGGGGGGAGTGTATGTGCGGGGAGGCGATGGGCGGTATTGAAAAACAAGGCGGTATCGAGGAATACGCTGTCGAGCTGTGATTGGTTGTAGGAGGATTGACGTCGTTAAAAGTTTGAGTGTCATGGAAAAGAGAAGAGAGAGAAAAAAAGACAGCCCCCCCAGCGTCGAATTTCTTATTATATTCTTTTCTTTTTTTCCCTCTTATTATTAATTTTGATGACGGCGCGCGAGTACTACAATCTACAAGGCCAGACCCCTACAGTAAATAGCTGCGAATTAAATCTCCCCTTTGTTTCGGATAATATTACGCAATTTGACATTCACTCGAATAGGTCAGCTTAGGGATTTCCTCTAAACGTGAGCACGGTGCCGTCTCACGTTCAGCTTCTTCCTTTCTTTCTTTCTTTTTCAAGTGGACTATCCAATCTAAATAAAATTCCTCTCCCTTAATCACAGCCACTTGTGTGTTATGCAATGGTCATGATTAACGAGGTCCGTACGCGATATCACGTGGTTCGAAAGTGTCCCGTTGCATCGTTCAAAGCTGTCCTGTGGACCCGGCGGGACTTTTTTTTTTTTTTTTGGTACAAAGGTGGGACTTTTTTTAATCACAAACATTGTACAGCGCTTGTAGTTATACAGTGGACCTTGCCAATACAATGCTGAATTAGAGAAGAAGTGAAGAGGTTTTGTAGTTTGGAATAATAGAGATGCAATCTTTCGAAGTGGACCTTGGATACATGTGTCGGCAGAACGAAATGCTAGAATTTTTCTTGACAAAAAAGCTTCATCATCGGGGGTCCTTTTTTGATACACTTTTTTTTTTTTTTTTTTGATACACATCGTCGGGGTTCCTTCAAAAGACTATTCTTGCCTTCCAACAGTGAGGAATCTTTGTGATGGCGAAGTACAAGAGAGTATAATCACCTTATACTCTTACTCATGTTGATTCTTTGTAACTTTTAATTTTTTTTTTTTTTTGCTAAAGCAGATGAATCATACCTAACGAGTATGGATACATCTATTAAAATCGAAAAACAAAATACTACTACTAGAACGACCGGATAAAAGTACTTGATGATATATAGAATCATATATTGTTATTATAAATTCAATGACATACATGCTCAATTCTCAGTTCGATCCTCTATATCCCCTTAAAAAAAAAAAAGGAATTTGCTGGGCATGTATTTATCACCTACAGGACAATCTCAAGGATTTAGAATCACTTCTGGTTTCTGCTTAAGATAGACAGAGACCCAAGGCCATTCAGTAAGTCTAGGGAAGCGGGAGAAGGATGGGTTGTGCTTGTTGCGGCTTTGTGTTGAGAATTATGGTTGGAAGCAAACAGTAATCTTCAGCAACTTTATACAGACTCTCTTCGATGGATCGATTAGAAAATTAAGAGATTGTTGGGGGCGTGGCCGGTTCTTCTTCCGGAGAAAGAGACCAGAGCCAATCAACGTTTCCACAAGATGATAAGAATCGCGACGTCCGGGATTTGATGTGGAAGGATGGGTTTTGAGGAGAGTAGCAAAATTAGAATTGAGATCTCTGACTTCTTCTCTGGTTTTCTTTGTTACATGTAATCCCCTTACCTTCTAAGTTTGAATCTGCTACTGTTTCTCTCTCGAAAAAAAAAGGGAAAAAAACAATCAGCCTGTATTACGAAATGACTGGTGATTTAATGGAGCCTGCAAGGTTTACTACTCTTGGTGTTTCAATCCCAGTCAGTCACGCAACATCTCGTAGTCTCTTCCAGGGAAACGCGTTTAAGAATTTGCTGGAAGTAACGAGACCGAATGGTTTGAGTAACCATTTAGTTAATGCAGATAAAAATTTAATGATAAAATATTAGCTTCTCAGCTCTATATTTAACCATCTTCTTTTCTTTTTTTTTTTTGTTTGGTTTTTGAGGAATCTCAATATTTGACTATCTCGTTTGTAATGCACCACTTTTTGCAAGTTACAATAGTCCTTGTAGCAGACAGAAGAAAATTTTTCATGCGCACAAAACATGGACGGTTGAGCACCATTTAGCACACACCAAAATGTTCATCGAATCTACAATGATTAAATGCCATCTTAAGTCTAGATTTTTGATGATGCTTATAAACATCATCTGAGGTTAAACGACACCGATGACACTTTTAAACGTCACCTGTTCTTTATACCTACCGATGCTTTTTAGAAGCATCAGCAAATTTTAGCGTCAGAGTTAAAATTACCGGCACATCTCCTTCTCAATTTTATTATAGTGTTGGCCGTTTCACATTGAATCATTTTCTGGCAACAAACCTCTAAGTTACATTAATCCCTTTCTTGCTTTGTGGCCAGGAAATCATTTACGTGGGCATAGAGAGAGTCACATAGCATCACTACCTCAAAAAAATTGTTTTAAGCAATAGTAAACTGACCAATCTCAGAAAAAGAATAACAAACTGGCGGTTTGACCAAACGCCGTGCGGTCGATCCCCTCGGTACCCTTTTGATAAGATTGTTACTGTATTTTTATCAAATTGACGTGACCCTCCATTATACAAGAGTCCCTGGGCCAGAGAACCGATTGGTTATTGGGTGCTACGTACGAGTTGGTCATAGACCCGTATGAATCCATCCCCCCGAAATAGACGTCACACGCAAGATTCCACGGACCGACGCACCTAGAAAGAAGGGAGGGGCGTGCAGGGAGTACGAGGGCAATTGTGCCATTTTAGAGACCATTCCAGGAAAGAAGGAAAAGAATATGGTACGTATGAGGACGTCGTTGTAATTTTCGGATAGGAGTTTTTTATTTTTGGTTCTTCTCTATTACCCTCGGGATATCCTGCCAAAGATACTGGATATCGCTATCATACTACCGAAGATTGGTAAGAATTATATCTTACTTCCTTTCTTAGATCTTTTCTTCAAAGGAAGTCGTTTTGGTCGTGTTTGTTTTAGGATGCCCTAAGAAGGAAAGGGTAAAAAGAAAAAAGAAAAAAATAATGCTGAAAGGTATGAAGCGTGATGTGGATTGTTGTTACACAAATAGAAGGTTCTATCCGTTCTCGTGGAGCCGGATGTGATATCTTGCTGTCATTTAGATTCTTAATCATGGTTTCAATTCTTCTAGACATTTTCTCAGCATCATGTTCTTTTTCTATCTAAGTGATCCGAGAATCGATTGCAGGAAAGAAAAGGAGTAAGCTTGACACAATGTAAGCACTTATCTAATACTAATGGAGCACAGGGATGATATCGTGTGGCCATTTAGATGCAGGATAATGTTTTCATTTTGTCCTTCCAATTAAACTACACTTGCTTATTTGAAATTAATTGGAGTATTAAATGGCAGATGATTGAGTCCAATAAACTGGAAAGTTGATTGGGTCCAAGGATGCCAGTTGATTATTTAATTATGAGTCGACATGAATTACAAAGCTGCCTAATCTATTTGCTTATGTACACCGTGCGTGCATGATAAAAAAGGCGCATATTAGATGGATGGTTATGATACCATCTCGGTTTGATCCAGATGGCTTAGAAGAGCCCATGCAGCTTTACATGTCTCTAAAAAATAAATAAAGCATGGCTTTACTTATTTGCAGCTGGTAAACCCTACCTCAACCCTTTCACATTATCTTTTAGTAGATATTGAATTGCTATGTATTTCCAGAATAAAAGTTGTATTTTTTGGGATGGAATTGAAAATAACTGTCCACCATAAATAACTGTGTCATTGGCCATTACTTAAAACAAGGGAACAAGCATAACACCCTTTTAAGTTGTTGAACACAAACATAGCAAATATATTGTCCTGTAGGTGTTACATACATGCAACCTATCTAGGCAAAAATGTAAGATATAACTTGCTAGACTAGTCTAGATATTATTAATAAAGAAACAAGAGAGACAACAAGATTATTTGTATAGCATGTTGTTTCCCCTACCGAAAAATATCACAACAAGCATGATTAAAGCATCAAATATTTGTTTTTTCTTTTCTGTTTTGAAGCATTAAGCAAAATAGAGCTATGTATAATGATCTAAACCTCATCCAAAAAGATTGGAAAGGTATTATTTGGTTTCTTTAGGCCTGTATAAATATCTAAGATCTACCAATACATGGCTAATGTAAGACCAAACACATGCCTGTACGGATTCTCACATACGCTTTTCATTTAAGCCATAGCATTCTCGCCAGGCAAAGAATTTAAATCCAATCACAAACACCACAATCAGCTCGTGGTCAGTCCAAATAAGCCCATGCTACGGCGTCTCTTAGTTTACATGGACTATAGGTTGGGGGATGACATATGACCTTACCCAAAAAGGCTAGCTAAAAAATATTATTTACTTTATTTAGCCCTATATAAAAATCCAAGTGGAACTAATTAAGCACTAGCCCAACTAATGAGTTTGGGGCGTAACACTATGGCTCCCTAAAGTTTGGGTCTCGGAATAACTTAAAAGCCATGCAGGAAAAATCACTAGCCCACAACTTAAAAGAGGAAAGGTAGATGCTATTAAATTTCAAGTTTTCATATGAGGTTCTGCCGCATTAACTTAGGCTTTTAGAGTTACATCAAAAAGAAAGTTAGCAGCACATTCACCATAGCCCTATATAGAAGAGTCCCAATTCGAAAGCCAGAAAGCAACAAAATTTGCCTCCCAAGATGTAAATAAAGCCTTCAAACTTTGGACCTTTCCTTTCCACATGAAGAAGTCCTTCTTAGGAATGATCTAAGGCCTAAATAAGGTAGCCAATTGATCCATGTAACCACAATGGAAGAATCCCTTTCCAACCAAACAACTTGAAGTAGAAAGTGAGCGCATGACAACATCAAAACCTTCCCAAGCCATGCTAAGTTTTGTCACTAGAAAGGATCGCCTAATCTAGCAGCACCATTTGAGAGCACTCGTTCGTAAGCTAATTGGCCACACATGCAACATGCATGAAAACCCGATAAAATATAAATAACTGGTATGGAGTTGATTTGTACTTGTGGGCTCCACTAAACTTACATTCTAATACCACACTAATTAAATAGTTAATCTCGTTAAGTTTATACAAAAATATTGGCAAAATATATTCGATCTAACAACATAGAGACAAGATCAACAATATATGACAAGCTCTACAAGAAACATCTGCAAAAATTTATTCTTATTCTGCCTGAATCCTATGATAGAACAACCATTACACGTGTAGATGTGTAAGCAAAGAAAAATTTAAAGGAAACACTTTAAAATTCCCCCCCCCCCCCCCCCCAAACAAAAAAAAAAAAAAAGAAGTAAAAAACATGAAAATTTTATTTTACAATTATTATATTTTATTATTATTATTATTTTGTAGTGCATCAAAAGCACGAAGAAAAAATATTTTTCTACGTATCCTGAAACTTTACCATACACATGTAGTTTACGCGGTATGAGCTTTTAACGAAGAGATGGCCGGCGATTTCAGCAAAAAAAAAAAAAAAAAGAGATGGCCGGCGAGGTTAAATAAGTGTACGTTTTTGGTCAGTGATTGCGGCCAAAGATCGCCTGCGCCCATGCGGTGTCGAAACGTGGCGTCTCTGGCCACGCCTTTTTGCGAAGCAAGGCTTTGTCCGCTGACATGCAGCCCAGCTCCGATGGGGCCGTCTTTTCCTTCCTTTTTACACTTACCTCCCCCCCCCCCCCCCAGCCTTGTACAGATTAGGTCAATCACAAAAAATCAATCACCTCAGAAGTGAGTAATTTCTAGAGTTAATTTTCAAAGTAAAATTGGTCAATTCAACACAGTGAAGTACAAGAGCAATTTTTTTGCAAGCTATCGCCGTCATTTATGCATTCGTAAACCAGGTCGCGTAGCCCATTAACATCCGTACTCTAGTCTGCTAAAGAAGGAAAAATATAATAAGATAATGGATTGAATTGAATATGAAGAACATAAATTTTCAGAATCATTCCTTGTTATTCATATATAATTGTTGCTTAATTATGAGATCTTTGTTATTAAAAGTTTAACATTTTTGTCTCTTCAATAGTGAATTTGTTTCCTTATATAAAGAACAATTAAAGATATAGGTTTTTGACTTTCAAAGTTCCTTGTCGGAACTTTATTCCAAGGGTCTCTCCACTCACAAACTAGCCTTTGATTGGGAAGTGAGACAAATGGCATCCACCATTGTTCTCATGTCGATGTAGTAAACCAAACACTAGTTCTCCACTGCTAGAAGCTTTTAGATTTGAAAATAAAAAGAAAATAGCACATAATATAAGACCACATAGGTTCTATTAGCCTCCATATGAATATGTGCAAAATACAGTCGGTATACCCTCATTTTTCTGCAGTCTTGACGAAGCGAATGAGAATCAATATCTAATGATGATGCTCTAGGTAACCATCTAACGACCGTTTAAGAATTTCTTTAAGGAGAATATAGGCTGCCTTTAGAATTTTAGTAGCATAAACATGACCTTCCATGCAAGACACAGCTTTGCAATAAAATTTATTGCATTTTATCTGGATGGACCAAGTCACTCTCCTTGCATGTAAGTGCGCCGCTGCATATGTTAAACACTAATAGTCTATAAATCTAGCCAATAATATTTATAGGGTTGAGGGTTTGTAGATGACTTATGATTGTTGCATTCTAGCCTTGACAATAGCATTCAGAATTGTGATTGTTAATTAAACATCTTTTGGATGGCCAAAGTTCTATGATTTTTTACATTGGCAATAGCAATGTTGCTAGTTCCATAAGACTACATGGTTTTGGTGGCAGTCGCGATCAGCTGGCCCTTTGTACAACTTGAGGAAAAAGAGGGAGGGCTTCATATTGCTGGAACCTAATTGGCTAGCGGTCCAAACCGGGCATCATTCTGTGAAGGACGACTAGGATAAGATACCTATTTCTCCATCTCCCTAGTTTTGTTGTCACATTGTGTGGCTGTAGGTTGTTGTTGTACTATTTTCCTCATCTTTCTTCCTCCCTACTTGAAAGCGGAAAGAATCAGAAGACACAAACTCTTTGAATTCCATGCCTTGTAAAAAGTTCAAGAAAGAGCGATTTGATTGCTCAAAAAAAAAAAAAAAATCATCTTAGCAAGCATGTGTTGGATACTAAATAGTTAATCACCTCTAAAAAACTTTAATCATTGGCATTCGCCCCTTAACCAGAAAACCAGCGAATGGATAAAATTTATTCGCTGTTTAGTTGGTACTGATTGCCTGCCATTAATGTCATCTTGCTAAAAGTGAAGAAATGAATAATGTCATCTTGCAAAAAGTAAAGTAATGATATTAACCAGAAAAAAAGAAACAGTAAAAGACAGCAACCAGGTGTAAAAGTGGTAGAGAAAATACAGGTTGGAGAAATGGTTAAAGTTATTTCACCCTTTCTCTCAAATATCTTTAACCTGATTATCGACCTTTTTGACCCGTTGAGTGGATAAGGTTATTCACATCCTTTTTAGTTTTTTGGTGTTTAGCTGGCTAGCTGTATAGTCTTATGTTATCTACTTTCAAACTAGTATCCAAAAATAGTCTTATGTTTCCATGTCTAATATATAAGACTTGGCTCTTTTTGGCCTGGGCTTGGTCAATTCAACCAACATGGCTCATATTGGGCTCATCAGCCTAATATGAGTTTAACTCACATGTGTCGTACGTGAGCCGGAAAGGAAGAGGACTCCTATCCGAAGTCCGTCTCCTTCCCTGACTCCATCGGGCGAAAAGAACTTGGTTGTAATTTCCCTTCTTCCCAACCCTTGATTCCACCTATAAAAGAGACCTCCACGTTCCTCTCTAGTAATGCATCTTGAGGATCTTTGAATTGAGCCATAGATCTCTAGATTTTTCATCAGGATTGCTTGGAGTTGTTGTTGTTGATTCGATCATGAGAGCTCATCGAAGGTGAGTTGGTTGCTAAAACTCTCTCTTTAACTTCTTTCGACTCTTGGGCCACTTTTTCTCCCTTGAATCTAGCTAGCGAGTCACCAGATTAATAGTGAACAGGGTCTTCTCTATTTTATTTCCTTTTCTTTTGTTTTTGCCGACCGTCGTTGGGTGTAGCTTGCTGTCTCCGCCAAGGGTTGCCAGCCACTAGGGTTCACCGTCCACTGGCGATCGCTGCCGCCTGAGGCAGCCTTCATCCATTTGAAAAGGAGAAAGAGAGCCTTCTTGGTTCTCTCTTATTCTCTTATTCTCTCTCTCCTCACTCTACTTCTCTTATTTCTCTTTCTTCTTTCTTCCTCTTTTCTCTCTCTATCTTGGTATTTTCTCTCTGGCTTCATTGGGGAAAATTTTTGGTTAAAGAGAATCAATAGATGATCCTAGGTTAGTACATAGTTGTGGACCCCTTATGGACCAGTAGAGGGTTCTGGGTTGTCGACTATCTTGACTAAATTTTGATGTGAAATTGGCTTTATAGGAGAACAATTTTTTGGGCAAGAGGACGACGAGCAGGATTCTGTACATCCTAGTTCGTAGATCGCAGTGCGAACATGTAATTAGTTTGTCTGGGTTGTCGGCATAGAGGTAAGAATTCTTATAAATCTGCCTACATGTTTATATATATTTTATATACATATACATATGATATGCTAATGATCAAGATAAGTAAGTTGTATGATGGTTTCTATATAAAATTAGGTTTTGATCATGTATACTTATGATTGATAGTATGATGGATGCATATATGAGTATAACTTACACTTACATAATTGGATTAATGAATGTGGTGTCCTGGATTAACCATATTATATAGATTGTCCATTATGGATGAGAAACGTGACACTTATCAATTGCCCTATCACTGGCGAAAAATGTGAATCTTATCGATTGTCATGTCATAGGCGAAAAATATAATCATGGTTAATCTAAAGCCAAAAATAGAAATATTTGATATGCGGATATGAACTTGATTAAATGAACAAGGATCCTGGGCTGATCTCGTTATCATCGATTGCTCCATCATAGGCTAGAAATGTGCCACTATCAATTACCTTGTCACGGGCGGAAAGTGTGACATCTATTGATTGCCCCATCACGTGCAGAAAATATGATCGAAACTTGGCCCAAAGTCGAAAAGATAATTGATTTTGAATCCAGATCGAGTTAAAAAAAATGAAATTATAAGTTGTTTAAAAATACTATTGAAGATTTATGAGATATCAAATTATATATCACTCGAGTGGTTGGGTTTTTATTGATATTTGATGTACATAGGTATATTGTTTAATCGAGCATTGTCTATAGTCGATTTATGATCGGTTTATGATTTCATCATGTTTGTGTAACAATTACTTTCTATTTTTAAACCTATATTATTATGTTGGTGTAGATGTATAGAGATGCTTACTAGGTTGTAAAGCTTATATCTTCTCTTCTCTTTTTCTTTCAGAGTTGCAGGATATTTAGTACTTGGCTATGGTTGGGATCATGGGTGAAAGAATTAATAGATAGAAACCATTACTGATATTGGTCGGATGATTAAATTTTAAAATTGTACAAGTTTTGTTATTTGTTATAAATTAAAATTATTATTATTCAGTAATATTGAGGTTCTAATAAATATTCACATCTTGTATATTTCTAGGG